>NW_007064617.1:0-2628 GCF_000164805.1 Carlito syrichta
CACGCCCTCCGTGCCCAGGTAAGGAGGCGGTGGTCCAGGGGCCGGGCAGCCTTAGCGCCATCTCTGGACCCACCGCAGAAGGCATAGTTTTGCCAGGCGAGAGGGCTCTTACCCGCGAGGCTGGCAAGGGACTGAGTTATCATCAGAGACTGGAAGGGGGATGACTATGGCAACCTGTTCCAGTGTCTATTTCAATATTCACAAGCAATCTGGGGGGGGGAGGACAGCAGCCGGCTTAGGGAAACTGACCGAGGTCACCCGGCCAGGAGCTGGGACCCCCGCTGCTGGGCTCCCTGAGAATCTTGGGTCAGAAGGACCCATCTGGATGGTTCCCAGGAGCGGAGCAGGACCCTACTTTCTGAGCATGCCCATGGGATTTTGACAGAAAGCTGGACTAAAGGGAGTGTTTCTTTCTCTTTTTTTTTGAGTCGGAGTCTCACTCGGTCGCCCAGGCTGGAGTGCAGTGGCACGCTCACAGCCGCCACAGCCTCGACCTGCCGAGCTTAGGCGATCCTTCCACCTCAATCTTCTAAGCAGCTGGAACTACAGGCGTGCACTACCACGCCCAGCTAATTTTTTAATTTATTGTAGAGATGAGGTCTCGCCAAGTTGCTCAAGCTGGTCTCGAGCCTGTGGGCTCGGGCATTTCTCTCACCTCTGCCTCCTGAAGTGCTGGGATGACAGACATGAGCCACCTCGCCCGGCTGAAAGGGACGATTTTGAGCAGAAAGGGGACGGCCCTCACTGTCTGCTGAGAGCAGAGTCCCGGCCCCACTGCTGCAAGTGAGAAACACTGGGCCAGTTGCTGTGCTTCTCTGAACCTCGGTTTCCTCTTCTGATAAATGGGGTCTCCTAGGCTTGCTGTGAACGTAGGTGTACTAAAACAGCTTAGGACTTGTGACGCTCTCAGGGGGCACAGGCTCTTCTTCTGGCTGTCTTCACACCCCCAGCTCCAAGGGCTCACCTGTCAGCCCACCCTATGAAAGGCTGGGGTCCCTGCAAGGGAGTGGATTTTCTCCTCCTGGAAAGATGAATACTGAAGACCATTGTTCCCTTCCCCCTGCTTCCTTTTCTTCTTCCTCCTCCATCCTCGGAACGGGGGTGGAGGAAAGGGCACCGGCTGGGCACTGACCTGTTGCTCTGCCACATGCCTGCGTAGTCTTTAAACACTCGAGCCTCAGTTTCCCCATCTGTAAAATGGGATGGACAGGAATGCTAGCCTCTTTCTTCGAGAGCCACGGGGAGGCACCCACCTGGCGAGTTGAGGGTGCCCAGGACTACCTGAGTTCCCGTTCCCTGCTACCTGCTCCCTACCTCATGCAGGGAGTCCTCCTCCCCTATTTCCTCAGTCCTTATGGGATCTCCACCAGCCTCCTGTTAGGTGGTCTCTGGGGTTTTCATTGAGGCTGTGAGCAGGCACATCTTATCTGCAGAACAAGTGCAAAGTGTGTGAGTGAATAAGTGAATGGGGGGTGTTTCCTGGGGCAAGCAGAGCCGCCGGGTAGCCCCTGGCAGTGGAGCAGTCTTTTGTCCCCAGGGGCCTCCGTAGCCCCCAGCTGGGAGTTCCTCCTGCCCAGCTCTCCCGGCTCTTATCTTATTTCCTGTCCTTCTATCAGAGGAGGGGCTGGCTCCACCATGCACCGTCAACACACCCAACCAGCCACCCCCGTGGGGGCAAGGGCTGCAGGGAGGCAAGTCTGGGGTTGCTGCGGGGTGGGAAGGGGTGGCATAGACTCCCCCTCCCACCCACCAGGCCAGCTGAGCCCTCCAGCCCCACCAGGTTCACCCTGCAGTGCTCTGGGGATTGGGGACAGGAGTCCCGCGTGGTGGACTGGTTCCCGCTCCTCCAGGTGATCTTTGGCCACTTCCCTCATGGCTGTCGCAATGGCATGAGCACGGGGCCCGCTGTGCGCCAGCCCTATTCTCAAAGCTTACTTAATTCTCCCAATAACGCCATGAGCTGGGAACCGTGGTGACGGGCACCGGAGCTACAGAGGAAGAAACGGGCTCAGGAAGGCGGAGTGACTCGCCCGAGGCTGCACAGCGAGCCCGGAGGAAGCAGGATGTTAGGCTCCCCTCCCCCCTCCCCCCCCGACCCGTGACATTCGGGGTCCTGTGAGCGTCTTCGGGCGGCACGGCCAACCCGGGCGTCTCCTCCCAACCGCAGAGCGCGCCATGGCGGCCAATGCCACGCTGAAGCCGCTGTGCCCGGTCCTGGAGCAGATGAGCCGCCTGCAGGGCCACGGCAACTCCAGCGCCCGCTACATGGACCACGCCGCGGTGCTGCTGCACGGGCTGGCGGCACTGCTGGGTCTGGCAGAGAACGGCCTCATCCTGCTGGTGGTGGGCTGCCGCATGCGCCAGACCGTGGTCACCGCCTGGGTGCTGCACCTGGCACTGTCCGACCTGCTGGCTAGCGCCTCCCTGCCCTTCTTCACCTACTTCCTGGCGGCGGGCCACTCGTGGGAGCTGGGCACCGCCTTCTGCAAGGTGCACTCCTCCGTCTTCTTCCTCAACATGTTCGCCAGCGGCTTCCTGCTCAGCGCCATCAGCCTGGACCGCTGCGTGCAGGTGCTGCGGCCCGTGTGGGCGCAGAACCACCGCTCGGTGGCCGCGGCGCACAGGGTG
>NW_007064617.1:3769-13296 GCF_000164805.1 Carlito syrichta
GACCCAGGCACCCGCTTGCAAAGCGTCCCGGGCGCTTCTGAGACATCTTTGCAGAAACGGGTAGATCGGCGCTTCTCATTTTTCGGTGCCCACCGGTCACCTGGGGAGCTTGTCAACGTGCGGCCTGATTCCGGAGGCCGGGCGCGTGCTTCCAACAAGCTCCCAGGCTGCGAGTCGCTGCCACCGGGTCGCAGACCGCACTCGGAACTACACCGGCTAAGGCCATAAGAGACTTCTTAGAAGAGAGTGGAGGAGTCCAAAGGGCACGCTGGGTGCCTCTCCCCGGGGTCGTCTTACCAGATGGTGGAGGGGAAGGACTCCTGCGTTTGGCCAGTGATGCACTTTTGGAGGAGGGCTTGAAAAGCACGGATCCGGTCCAACCTCTTCACTCAGCCCACGTGTACTGAGACATTTCCGCCCACCATCCTAAGGGGCAGCTTCTGTTCCTCAGCCTCTACGGATGAGCAAACCCCAGCTCAGGGAGCTCAAGCCACTCGCCCAAAGTTCCAGGGCTAATGGCAGGGTCTGCGTGCTAACCTTCTGCTCCACCTGCGTCTGGTGAGTGAAAGAGCACCCTGACCTAGCCAAGGCTCCTGACAGTGACTGCCTGAACCCCCATCTCTTCCCTTGTGACCTGGCGCTGCCCAAAGTATTTACGAGGTGGGAACAGCAGCGGGTGCCACAGTAAAGTGTTCGGGAAGCCTGGGGCCAATGGAGCCCAACAGGCATCTTGACTGGGGGTCTTCTCAGTCTTCAGAATTCGAATGTGCTTGGCAGCCCAGACCACAGCTCCTGATGCCTCCTAGCTCACCAGGCCGTGGCACCTCCAGTCCTCGGCAGGCCTGGACTACTGTGCTGCACGGGCAGCACCCACTTCCTGACCACAGAGGCAGGGCAGCTCCAACTCCGTTTTTATTGCAGATGGGGGTGACCTGTACCTCTGTCCTAGCAGCCTCACAGCGCCGTGTCCACTTCCTCTGCTCACTGGGAACTTGGGGGCAGAGGCTACTGTGCTTTCACATCCCAGAGAGGACAGAGTAGGTGTCAGTAGACATTTTCCGGGATGAAATACTAGCAGAAAAGCCGGGATGAGAAACTCTCTTGGGATTTTGGCCCAGTGCTCCTGGTGCCACTGAAGGTGGGATCACTGTTTACTTTCAGAGCCAGGCGGGGCTCAGCGCCCAGCAGGTGCTCACAAACGGACAGCAAGGCGCACAGCTAGCTGAACAGGCACCCCTCTGGACACCTCGCCCCTGCTCCCCCTGCCCCCCCTTTGCTGTAGCACTTTCCTGTCTGACACCCGATGCACTGTACTTGTTTATTATGTTTTTCCATCAGAATGAAAGCTCCCTGAGGTCAGGGACTTGTCTATTGTCTGTATTCCCCAGAGCCTAGAATTGTGCTTGTATATAGCAGGCACTCAATAAATACTTTTTTTGGTGGACTGGATGGGCATGATTTAGTCAGACCCTGGGGGCTTCTGCAGAGTCTGGTTCAGGAAAGGGGGTGCTGGAGAGAAATCTTGCCCCTGGCAACCTCCCATTTTAATCTAACAGTGTTAGAAGGCAGGGAGGAGTCCGATTCAGTTTAAGGATGACAGGGTCAGGGGGCACAGAGGTCCCAGAGCAGCCTTTGGGCATTGGGAGGTGGTGGGTGGATTCCAGGTCGCTGGCCTCAGGGACTCTCCCTCCAGGCACCAGCTCACTGAGTAACTATAAGAATCTACTGTTCTTGGTCTGAAGGCACTTGGAGGAAGGGACTGAACCTCTTCCCTCCCCTATCTCTGCCAGGTCCCAGGCCCCTCTGGGCCTCTATCCACAGAAACCCAACCACAAGCCCTCAAAGGCCTGGAGTCCTGGCCAGGTGGGGTCCTTGTCTTGAAGCCGCAGAGTTGGAGGGCCAGATCCAGTGAAAGCATCCCGCAAGGCTGCTGGTCTCGGGGCGTCCTGAGCTCAGAACTTGACTGCTGGCTGCTGGGGTGGCTGCTTCTGCAACAGGGCCAGAGTGTCCCGCTTCTCGATGGAGCGTAGCTGCTTCTTCCTCGCCCGCTTGATCTTGGCAGGGTTTCGGATCTGGGGAGGGGGAGGGGAGGGCATGAGTGCGGCTGCAGCCTGGGTCCCTGCTCCCAGGGGCCAGGAAGTGTGTGCTGCAGGGGCCTGGGGTGGCAGCATGGGGGGGGACACTCACCACTTGGACGACCTCCGCCTTCCGCTCGTTCTCCAGACGGCGTTTCAGGTTCTCGGCCCGGCGCTGTTTCTTCTCCTGAAACATGCAGGGGAGGGGGCTGGAGTCTGAAGCAAGGCAGCCCACTCTCTCAGGCCCAGACTAGTGAGAGCTGGTAACTTTCTGGGAGCAGGAAGAGGCCTCCGAGCCAAGGCTGGGCTCGGTGGTGAGTGGGTAGAGGGCCTGCCAAAGTGGCCCCACGCCAGAGCCCACTGCACATTAGAAGGTGGGTTCCCAGACAACAGCTGAGACAGGGGCTTGCACAGGAGGCCCAGGTGGGCTGAGACACGGGTGGCACCTACTGAGAGATTCACCAACATGCAGATGGCCGCCGAGCTACCACACTCCTTGTCAACTGCCCAGGGAGAGGAGTGGGCAGCCCCTCCCTCATTCCAGGTGCAGGGCTGGGAAGGGGCTGAGCTGTGGAAGAGGCTCTAGAGCTGGCTGGCCCGGGGTTCGAATCTCAACTCTGCCACTTCCTGAATAGGTAACTTTAGTTAAGTCCCTGCACCTCAATTTCCACATCTGTAAAGTGAAGATGACCACAGTGCCCGCCCCAAGAGTGTTTTGAGGAATCAGTGAGTAAATACATGCGCAGAGCGAAAAGAACACCTGGCTTCTCTGGAACACAGGAATCTAGATGGAGTCTGTTTTGGGAAGGGGAAGCCCAGGGCTCTCTGGCTATGCCAACTGACTCCCAGCTGGGCTAGAGCGGGAATATTGGCCCCAAGGCCGCCACACGGCCAGGACTTCTTGGCCTTGGCAACTCGGGGTAGCAGGGGTGGCCAGGCCCCTGTTGGGGAAGAAGTGAGCCTTGGCTCCTGCAGCTGGGGGCAGGAGCACCTCTCTGGTGGACAGTGGGATGGCAGCTCTGTCTTGCCCAAGAGGGAGCCAGGGCCACACAGGAAGTGAGACATGGTCTCAACGTATGGTGGCAGCCATACTGTCCTTGGGGGTGACTTAAAGCAGGGGATGACCTAGTGACCCGCCCAACCGGCCCACAGCCAGGGACGAGTCGCCTGCCTCCGGTTCAGTGCTCCTCCTGGACTCTGGATCACTGGATGGGTGACAGCCACTGATTACCCTGGCCTTGGGGGCAGCTGCTGACCGGTGCTACCACTCCGCCACTCTGTCCACGTGCGGCTTGTGATCGTCCTCCTCCCTCCCACTGAAGAGTCCCTCCTTCTGTGGGGAAAGCTATGACCCCCCCACAGGAGACAGCAGGTGTGGGGCACGAATGGCCGACAGAGCATTTCTGGCACTGGGACGGGTGACGGGGGAGGGACGTGGGGAGGGTGTGGCCCACCCGCGCTGCTGGAGTGTGGGGCTGCTTCTTGGAAGGTGATAGCAGCAGGACTGGGGGTGAGATGTTCTGTCTGCAAGCCTTTTCCGCCTGTCCAGGGCCCAGGGAAGGGACCATGACCCTACTGCCCCAAATGCCCCTCCCACCTGGGACTTCCTGGGTCTCCACCATGTCCACCCTGGAGCCTCTCACTGAGGCCAGGCTAAAGTGCATGGTCCCCCGGGCTTCCCTGTCCTCTGGGCCCAGATGGCACGTGTCCACCTCCAAGTCCATCTCCCCCAGGCACCTGTGCAAATCCCCCCTGGTTGGTAACAGCAGACACAGGCTGGGCCCCCGAGCCCCAGCCTCAGCCGGGCTGGCCCCTCACCTTCCGGCGCCTCTCCTTCTCCTCCTCCAAGTGCTGGGCGAAAGCCTTGGCCAGCTTCCTTTCCTGCCGCACCTTCATCTTCTGCTGCCAGGTCGTGCGCAGGGGCTTGTCCTGAATCATCTGGGAGAACCTGCACCGGGTGCGCGGAGTGGGCACTCATGGGGGCTGCGGGGTCTCGCCCTGCCTCTCCTTGGCCCCGGGCTCGGGGCCTTCCTCCCCAGAGCCCAGGCAGGCCCATCTCCCTGCCTGCCTGGCCGGTGGCCTCCAGGTCTGTGGGAGGGGACCACGGCTGTGCTGGCGGCCGATTCTCAGAACTGGGCCCCGTGCCTCTGAGATAGGTACCCTTGTTCTCTCCATTTTACAGAGGAGCAAACCAAGGCGCAGAAAGATTAAATAACTACAAAAGGCCACCATGTCCCTAAGCAGCAGTCAGGATTTGAACCCTTGTCTGTGACCACAGGGTAAGGGCCATATGGCCTCTGGTGTAAAATTCTGCTGCTTCCACCAGGCAGTTGGCCTGGGTCTTGCCCTGTAGCAGTGGCCGTTCCATTTTGAAAAAGCGTGTGTTAGGAGTCAGAATCTCCCCCAGTCAGAGTGGAGTGGGCAGTAGGGGCTGTCAGGGAAGCCTCATATCAGGGCAAGTGGTCCTTCTGCCTCAGCCTCCGGGGTAGCTGGGACGACAGGTGTGTGCCACCACACTTGGCTAATTTTGTAAATTTTTTGTAGACATGAGGTCTCACCGTGTTGTCTAGGCTGGTCAACTCCTAGGCTCAAGCGAGCCTCCTGCCTCGGCCTCTCAAAATCCTGGGGTCACAGGTGTGAACCATAAGGGTGAATAATTAGGTGAAGACTTCACTGCTTTGATCAAATAATGGCTGGTTTACTTGTTCTGCCTCTCTCACCAGAGGGCAGAGGAGGATGAACGTCTGTCGAAGGCATACACAATGGAGGTGCTATAGGAGAGGTCCAAGGGACCCTGAGGAAGAGGCATCACAGAAATGACCTCCCAGGGCCTGCTCTCACCCTCCCCGGGATCCCGGGGCATTGGAACCACATTCTGAGGACAATAACCTGTCTGCTGACACTCTACAGATATGCGCTCTCTCCAACCCCGAGGGCTGTCTCTAGGCGTGGTCCCAGCACCCCGGAGCATCCCACCCCTGTTCCTGCCGTCTCCCACTTCACCTTTTCTTGGAGCGGTCCTTCCACACTCTCCCAGATTTGGGCTTCCCCTTGGGGATCACAGGAAGCGCCTCCTTCTCTTCCTTCAACTTCTTGGACTCTGGGGCCCGGGCTGAAGTATCTTTTCGCTTCTTTGTCCCGAGGTCCCCGAGGCCACCTGTCATCGGCTTCCCGGCTGGAAGTGGCCTGCTTAACTCGGGCCGCCCCTGGGGAGAACCAGGGGCCTCGGGGGTCAGCTCCTGCAGTGGGGGCGAGGGCTCCAGGCCCGGCGCTTGATGTCCGGGGTGAAGTTCCGGGGATCCTGGGCCCGGCTGCAGCGGGTGCTGGGGCGCCCCCAGGGTCAGCCTCTCCACATGCTGGGCCGACTCCGAGGCCAGTTCTTCCTGGCCCTCAGTGACCTTCGGTGACTCCTCACTTGGCTCTGGCTGGCATCGGAGGGATTCAGGGGTCGACTCCGGCTGTCTTTGAGGCGACTCTGGGCCTGGACTTGGCTGACGTCGGGAGGATTCGGGGGTCGACTCCAGCTGTCTTTGAGGCGACCCGGGGCCTGGATCCGGTTGACGTCGGGGGGATTCGGGGGTCGACTCCGGCTCTCTTTGAGGCAACTCCGGTCCTGGACCTGGCTGACGTCGGGGGGATTGAGGGATCGACTCCGGGCCTGGACCTGGCTGACATCGGGGGGATTCGGGAGTCGACTCCGGCTCTTTTTGAGGCGACTCCGGGCCCGGACCTGGCTGACATCGGGGGGATTCGGGAGTCGACTCCGGTTCTTTTTGAGGCGACTCCGGGCCTGGACCTGGCTGACGCTGGGGAGTCCTTGGGCCCGGCTCCGGCTGCCCTCGGGGGGACCCCAAGCCTGCATCCTGCCGCAGACAGGGCGATCCCGGGCTCGTCTCCTGCCGACGTCGGGGGGACCCCGGCTCGCCTTGTTGCACACTCCGAGGAGACCTGGGCTGCCTCGTTTCTTCTGGGCCCGACTGGAGCGTCAGAAGGGCCCGTCTCGCCCGCGAGACTGAGGCGAGCCCCTCGGGGGAGTCCGGCGCTAGGCCTTCCAGCCGCCGGCTGCGCCTCAGTGGGGTCTCCATGGCCCAGCCCGAAAGTTCCCAAATCCGGGCGCACGTGCAGGCCCCGCGGCTTCCGCGACCACCGGCGCCTTCCTATGACGTCAGCGGCAGCCGCGGCAGCGCCGGGCGGGAGGGGCCGTTGCCCGGACGGCCATCTTGGCGACTGGCGGAGAGGCGGGGTTGTCGGCCGGCGGGGGCGGGGCTTATGGCCACGCTCAGTGCGCTTGCGCGCATTCCCTGCAATTGACGAGCCAGTTCTTTGGCTGGGATTCCCTTTTGCCGTTTTTCGCAGAGTTTTCTGGAGCAGGGAGAGCTTGCGGGCAGGGAAGGGAAGGTGGGACACGTTTCCTGGAGAGAAGAGAGTTGAAAAAAGATCCAGGGAGCCCGCAGACAAAGCTGGGTGGCAACTTGTCTGCTCACTCACTCCAGTGCAATTGGACAGGGAGCCTTCGGGCCTCCGTGATCTTATTTGTAATGTGGGTAGTTTTGCACTAGTTTAGCGCATCTAAAATGATACTGTCAGAGTACTCCTAGTTGTCTAAGTGAACGCTACCTGGGCGTCCCGGAAGCGGAAAATCGAAGTCTTTTCTGTGTTAAAATCTTCACATTCTTGCCTTCTCCCGTCTTGTGCTTAAGTATACAATGTATGACTCTCCCCTTTCAACATTTTCTTTCATTTTTTTGGGTCAGAGCCTCACTCTGTCGCCCGGGATGAGTGCAGTGAGTGGCACGGTCACCACAGCCTCCACCTGCTGGGCTCCGCGATCCTTCCGCCTCAGCCTTCCAAGTAGTTGGAACTACAGGCGTGTGCCACAACAACCAGCTAATTTTTTGATTTACTGTAGAGACGAGTTCTCGTCATGTTGCCCAGGTTGGTCTCGAGTCTGCGGGCTCAGGCAGTCTGTTCGCCTTCGCCTCCCAAAGTGTGGGGATTAGAGGCGTGAGCCACCGTTCCCGGAGGGATCCCTTTCAACATTTTCAACACTTAAGAGTGAAGTCGAGGTACCACAGATGCACGCCACCTTTGTCCTGTGACTCACCTGGGCTCTCATCTAGCTGCATACCCTTTCTTCTGCCCTAGTTCTAGAAACAGGTTGGATTATCTCTCGTCTTCCTTTCAGCCAAGGCAGTGGTTTTTGCCCTTGTATGTAAACCCCCTTTTCTACTTTCATATTCACCTGTCAGTGTACTTTGCGGACAGAGCGCTTTGGGACCTCACCAGTAGGCAGGTGTAGCTTTCTGGACCTCCCAGTGCCTAGAGAGGATGTTCTGGGGTCTCCTTCGCCTGAGACCCAGGAGTGGGCTTTGATTTACTCATGCAGGCTTCTTTCCTAGCAAAAACATCTTGAAAGTGGTCCAATTGCTTCCCAGCATTATTCTTGGAACTGTCTGGGATGGCCCACAGGGCTCCCAGGGCCTCTGTCCGACATCCTGGTGGCTTCTTTGAGAAACCCTTGTTAGGCCGGATGTGGTGGCTCATGCCTGTAATCCCAGCACTGTGGGTGGCTGGGGTGGGAAGATCACTTGAGCCCAGGAGTTTGAAACTAGACTAGGTAACAGAGCAAGACCTTGTCTTTACCAACAACAACGAAAAAGTGCCAGGCATGGTGACAAGCACCCGTAGTCCCAGCTACTCAGGAGGCTGAGGTAAAAGGATCGCCTGAGTCCAGAAGAAAGACCTGTGATCGATCGTGCCACTGCATTCCAACCTGGGCAACCGAGTGAGACTCTGACTCAAGAAAGAAAGAAACCCTTGTTTTTCCAGCTGGAGGCTTGTGAAAGGGCCTGGGAAGTTGTCCGAGGATATTAGGGGTCAAATGTGTTCTGGAGTCAAGGAGACCCTGCAGAGAGGCTTCATCCTGTCCCAGTAGTGTAACAGTGGTCACCTCCCTTCTCAGCTTTGCTGGCTCCCAACTCTCCAAGGAGTGATCTCCACTAGATTCCTTAATTTCCCTGTCCCTTCCTGGAGACCCGACTGGTCGAGCACAGAACCATGGCCAGCGTGCCCTGCCAGGGTGACTGGAAGAGACCATACACACCCCTACCCTGCTGCAGCTCCGCCTCCACTCAGCACGCCTTCTGAGAGCTTGTTCCCAGCTGAAGGGATCACTCTCAAGTGCTGATTGGACCCTAGCCCAGCTCTGCTTAAAATACTTCAGAGGGGGCCTCAGGTTCCCATCAGAGAGAGGGGGGTGTTTTTCAGACGGGGCCTTTGTGAAGGTATTTACTCAGCCCGGGCACCAGGTGAGCTGTGGCCCAGATTCCCTCACTCCCACCTGAGCTCACTGTCATTATACGTGGGGTGCAGGGCCCAGGGGAAACTCCTGGTGTTTTTAGAGGAGCCCGGCATGGCAGCTGCTGTTGGGACCCTATTCCCTCACACTCCTTTTTTTCTGAGTTGGGATCTCACTCTATTGCCCGAGCTGGAGCACAGTGGGATGATCACAGCTCACTGCAGCCTCAACTTGCTGGGCTCAGGTAATTCTTCCGCCTCAGCCTCCTGAGTAGCTGGGGTTACAGGTGCCAGCATCAAGCCTAGCTAATTAAAAAAAATTTTTTTGTGGAGATGAGGTCTCACCATATTGCCTAGGCAGGTCTCGAACCCCTGGGCTCCAGTGATCCTCCCACCTCAGCCTCTCAATGTGCTGGGATTTCAGGTGTGAGCCACCATGCCCAGCCCCTTTGCACTCCTTTCTACTGACTGCAATATCCCAGCCTCCTTGCCTTCAGGTGGGAGGATGCTGAGAGAGTTATCTGCAGTCCCCCAGAAACCTCCAGCAGGACTGAGCCCCATGTGCCCAGGAGAAAACCTGGTCACTCAGGTACCCTCTTTGACTTCCTCCCTGTCTCACTTCCCCACTTCTTACTAGGTGCTTGCTGGGGTCATTTTCTGGGCAGACTATTTGCCCTTAAATTCTTGTTTCGGAGCTGGCTTCTGGAGGAACCCAGCCTGAAACACCAGCAAGCAATTCTTGGGTGAGGCATTTTTTCAAGCCCTCTGCATGTGCAAACCCCTTGACTCCTCACAGCAGCCCGTGAGGCAGGTGCAGTTGCTATTACTCCCATTTGACAGGTAAAGAAACAAAGGCACAGAGAGGCCAGGACACTTGTAAAGGTCACACAGCAGATAAACAGCAAGAGCCATACCTCGGCTGTCTGATTCAGAGCCACAACTCTTTTTTTTGTTTGTTTTTTTTGTTGTTGTTGTTTTGTTTTGTTTTTGAGTTGGAGTCTCACTCTGTTGCCCAGACTGGAGTGCAGTGGCCGCTCCCAGCCACCACAGTGTCGACCTGCTGGGCTCCGGCGATCCTTCCGCCTTAGCCTTCCAAGTAGCTGGAATTACAGGCATGCACTACCACGCCCGGCTGATTTTTTGAGTTATTGTAGA
>NW_007064617.1:13316-49321 GCF_000164805.1 Carlito syrichta
TAGAGATGAGGTCTCGCTGCCCAGGTGGGTCTCGAACCCGCGGGCTCAGGCAATCCACTCACCTCAGCCTCACAAAGGCACGAGATTACAGGCTGAGCCACCGAGCCCGGCAGAGCCACAACTCTTAACAGTAAATCTCCCTGTTACCCAGATAAGGAACCCGGGACGCGGAAAGGCGAAAAGGCCTGCCCAAAGTCAGACCGCAGCACATCGAGGAGTCAGGATTTGGGTTCCGGAGCTGGCCTGCCCAGCTCACACGGGCCTGGCTCGTGGACTCAGCACACTGACTGGTCTGTGCACCAGGGGGTGTTGGGTGCCCCATGGTACACACCGCCCCACAGTGTGCTGAGTTGACAATACCGGCTTGTTTATGTAACCTGAGATTTGCTGATTGAAGGAAACCCATCACTCACAGATGGGTTGAAGATATGGATCAGGCGTGTTTTTTGTTTGTTTTGTTTTGTTTTTTAGCTGGGGTCTTACTCAGGAGTGCAGTGGCGTGATCTCAGCTCACCACAGCCTTAACGTTCTGGGCTCAGGCAATCCTTCCACCTCAGCCTCTTGAGTAGCTGGGACTACAGGCCCTTGCCACCATGCATAGCTAATGAAAAAATTTTTTTTGTAGAGACAGGGCTTCACTATGTTGCCCAGGCTGGTCTTGAGCTCCTGGCCTCAAGCTAGTCTCCTGCCTTGGCTTTCCAAAGTGCTGGGATTACAGGTGTGAGCCACCACACTGGGCCAAGTGTTCTTTGAGCCGTTGATCCCCCGCCCAGCCAAGGCTGCTGCAGCTGAGAGGGTTTGACAGTCCCCAGATGTCAGGGGCCTGCATCCTCATGGCTCTCTGCTCAATACTAAGATCAGAGAAGGGCAGGGAAGGGCATCTGGCTGTCCCTGGCGGCACTCACTGGACGCTTAGAGTGTGCCAGGCCTCTCCTGGGTGCTCACTGAATCTTCCTAGCATCAGGCTAGGAGAGTGATTTTCGACAGGGGCACAGTGCTTGGTGAGTGTTTGTTGCATGCATGAATGGACCCTCTCTAGGACCCTGCAGGGCTGGAGGATCATCCCTGTTTTACTGACCAGGGGCTGTGATTTGGGGTCACAAGAGGACACAGGTCAGGCCTGGAGCTCGGGGTTTCTTGACTCTAAACCCTTAACCCCCACCTCCACCAGGCCCGGGACTGGGAGACAGGGCTGACTCAGACCGGGGTGTCAAGAGCAAGAGGGACGTTGATGACCATGGAGGGACGGCAGGACTCAGATGGGGCAGAGGCGGCCCTGGGCCTCGACTGCTTCTCCCCGTGCGGCACGGACCAAGCTGCTCTCTCTTCTGCTCAGAGGTCTCTTAAGTGTTTTTAATTTTTTTTTTAAATCAGAGTCTCCCTCTGTCCCCCAGGTGGAGTGCAGTGGCACGATCAAGGCTCACCACAGCCTCGATGTCCTGGACTCAGGCGATTCTTCCAGCTCAGCCTCCCAAGTAGCTGGGACCACAGGCACCACCACGTACTGCTAATCTTTTAATTTTTTTGTAGAGTGAAGTCTCTCTGTGTTGTCCAGGCTGGTCTCCAACTCCTGACCTCAAGCGATCCTTCTGCCTCAGTCTCCTAAGGAGCTGGGACCACAAGTGTGCATTTTGCTTTATTTTTTGTAGAGATGAGGTCTCACTGTGTTGCCCAGGCTGGTCTCGAGCTCCTGGGCTCAAGCAATCCTCCTGCCTCAGCTTCCCAAAGTGCTGGGAGTACAGGTGTGAGCACCGCACCGGGTGTAGAGGTATTTGACATCAGTTTTCCTTTAGCTTTTCCAGGATTTTCTTTTATCCAGGCCAAACATCTCCCATTCCTTCAGCTGTGCCTCCCACAACAGTACAATGCTTCTTTGGGACAGACACCAGTTCTCTACCATGCTTCCAGAATGTGCTGCCCAGAGTACCCTCAGACATCAGGGTTGACTGACCCACAGGCAGTGAGTGGATTGATCACCTCCCTTCTCCACGATCCCTGTCGGTGTGGCCAGGGTCTCAATCCTTCCCTGGCAGTGAGACGAAACTCTCAGTCTGGTTCCAAGGGCCGCCCGGCTCCCCACCTCCTCGCCCCATCTCCCGGCCGTCTCGAACATGGGCTATGGCTTTTTTTTTTGAGTTGGGATCTCATTCTGTCACCCAAGCTGGAGTGCAGTGTCTCAATCATGATTCACCACAGCCTCGACCTCCTGGGCCCAAGCCCTCCGGAGGAGGAGACCTCTGGAGTAGCTGGGACTCCCACCAAGCCCTCCTCACAGCCTCTGGAGTAGCTGGGACTACAGGTGCATGCCACCACACCCAGCTCATTTATTTTTCTTTGGTTTTTGTAGAGACGAGGTCTCGCTGTGTTGCCCAGGCTGGTCTCGAACTCTTGGGCTCAAGCAGTCCTCTTGCCTTGCACCTCGTATTGCTGGGAGTACGGGTGTGAGCCACCGCACCTGGTCTTGGCTTCTTTGGATAGTGCAGGGTTTTTCATCTGTCCCTGTTGTGTTTTGTTTTGACCTCTCGGGTGGTCCAGCTCTGCTCCTCCAACTCTTGTCGCCACTTCCTCTTTTGTGCATGTGGAGGGCTGCTTCGAGGTACCTACCGAGGACACAGGCAGGACCAGGGTAGTCCGGTCGGTTCTTATCTGAGTGCTTATCTCAAAGGTTCATCTTTGCTGTGTACTCCCAGCAGCTCACTCTGACTTTCAGATCACGAGGGGGAAAGAAACCCCAGCAGAGCGATGGGGGAGTGGGGGAAGTTGAGGATGGGAGTGGTACCCGGGACCTGGGCTTGAGACCTCCCCGCTGTCCCCACAGGGCATCACGGGGGCATAGAGGCTGCCTGCTCTGGACAAGGCGGACTTTGCAAAGTGCCCCTGGGCCTACCACTGCGCTGGGCCCCCAGGGAGAGCAAACCTTATCTCCTGATCCTCTCACGGCATCTGCAGGTTCTGCTGCAACAGGAAGGAGTCAGACCTGCTACCTCCCCCATGGTGGGGGGCCGGGGAGGAGGAGAGAAAGCAGGAGACAAGATCTCCTCTCCCTCCTCTGGCCCCCACCAGTGCCAGTCTCCACAGCCTTCCTCCTGCCCCAAGCAGCCCAAGGGAGAGTTGGGGAGGCTTGGGAAAGGAACCCCTGAGCCAGGTGAGGAGTAGATGCCCCAGGAAGGGAGCATGGCAGGACAAGGGGGCGGGCTCTTTGCCGATATCTCCCTATGTCAGAGACAGTTTGAGATGATACCCATAGGTCTCTGTGTCCATTTTTAGCACAGTGTCTGTGTTTGTTGCGGATGAAGTTCATTGTTGCAACATCTCAGCTTTATAGGTGTCCTGAGGTCACCGTCTATGGTACAATTAGAACTAGTGAATTAGCCAATGTGTAAATATCTTTTAGTTATCATTTAGAGAAAAGGTGCTTCTTGGACATGGCGTTGTTAGCCTGCCTCTGAGCAGTGCCTATCGAGATGTGTTCAATAGGTTGGCAGCAGAAGGGCGGGAGGAAGTATGAGGGGAGAAATTTACATTTACGTTTTGAGGAGTCATTTCTCTTCAGGCTGTCCCATAGGAGACATTAAGAAAATCAGTGTCTGAGCGCGTGGTGGCTCACCCCTGTCATCCCAGCACTTTAGGAGGCCAAGGTGAGAGGATTGCCTGAGTTCAATGAAACATACCTGCTTGCTCATATCTTTTTTTTTGAGTTGGAGTCTCTCACTGCTCAGAGGCAGGCTAACAACACCATGTTGCCCGGGCTGGAGTGCAGTGGCACGCTCATGGCCACCACAGTCTCTACCTGCTGGGTTCAGGCAATCCTTCTGCTTCAGTCTTCCACGTAGCTGGAACTACTTGTTCCATGTCAGCACGCCCAGCTAATTTTTAAATTTATTGTAGAGACGAGGTTTCGTCAAGTTGCCTGGGGTGGTCTCAAACCCATGGACTCAGACAATACTCTCACATCCGCCTCCCAAAATTCTGGAATTATAGGTGTGAGCTACCGGGCCCAGCCTGCTTGTTCACATCATTTTTTAAAAAATTTATTGTAGAGACAAGGTCTCGCCAAGTTGCCCAGACTGGTCTTGAACCCATGGGCTCCGGCAATCCTTTGACCTCGGCTTCCCAAAGTTCTGGGACTATAGGTGTGAGCCATCGTGCCCCGGCCTGCTTGCTCATGTCTAAATGGTTTAGATCTGATAATGAATTCTCTAAGGAAATGACAGTGCACTCTGTTGCTTTATGTTTCATTTTAAATTGAGCATGAAGGAAGTTCTCTTTGTGAGTCAGAACTCTGACGAGACTTTCATCTGGAAGCCCTCTGCCATTTTTGTCTTCTATGAAATTTGTGTCCCCAGAGAGGCAGGATTACTTTGTGTCTAACAGACTGAGTGGATGCAGTGTATTCTTGGTTTGGCTACCAGAATGCTCACAGAGCTTTGGGATTCTGAAGAGGCAGTAGTCACCATGTGCGGAAAATCAACCTCAGTCCCATAGAATTGGATGCTGTGTCTGTACACACGGGACTGAGAAGGACACGTCAAACTGTAAACTGCTTGAACCATGGAGAATGTGCTAAAGCACAAGATTCCTGGGCTCCCCAAGTTATGGTTCAGTCGGTGTGCATTTTTTTCTTTTTTTTTTTGAACCGGAGTCTCACTCTGTTGCCCAGGCTGGAGTGCAGTGGCACGCTCATGGCCACCACAGCCTTGACCTGCTGGGCTCAGGCGATCCTTCTGCCTCAGCCTTCCAAGTAGCTGAAGGCACCAGTGTGCGCCACCACGCCTGGCTAATTTTTTGACTTACTGTAGAGGTGAGGTCTTGCCATGTTGTCCAGGCTGGTCTCGAACCCGTGGGTTCAGGCAATCCTCTCGCCTCTGCGTGTGCCTTTCTAAGGAGCTCCCAGGTGCTGCGGCCACTAGTCCGTGGACCGCTCTTGGAGGAGCAGTAGGAGAGGATGAGCCATTCTCGAAGAACGTTCCTTTCTTGCCTTCCAGACAGGGCAGGGGCCGCATTTACCATCATCCTATCGCTTATTTATTCACCAAGTATTTATCAAATGTTTACTCCGTGGCCCTCACTAGAGGGACATCAGGGAACAGGGCAATTGATGGAACATACATCATCTTGGGGGTTCAGACAATTTACACTTGAATCTGAAAGCTGTCCTTTGAGGAAGCAGGAATTGTTTTTCCTGCTTTACAGGTGAAAAAATAACATCTCAGAGAGGTTACGACTTGCTGAAAGTTACTCAAACGTTAAGTGACAGGACTTGAACTTGGGACTTCTCAACTTGAAATTTGGTCCCTATCCCTTGGCTGTGAACCATCTCAGCTTCATGGGGTTGGATTTAAATGGAGACTATGGACCCTGCACACATGCTGCCAGTGGACAACAGCTGGGGACCTCGCCTTGTGTATAGCCGAGAGCTTGACAGACAGGCAGGCAGGCAGGCAGGCACACACACCCACACCCCGTGCGTTCTCAGTTTCTAAGACCTGGGTAATCACAGTTTCATGTTGAGTGCCTTCCCCTCCCTTCCTCTCAGTTCACTTATCCGTGTTTTCTTATTTTCTCTAATATTTGGCTCTGTCCTTTCCACAGTGTGACATCTGCTTACGTGTTTTTATTTATTTGTTTATTTTTGAGTAGGAGTCTCACTCTGTTGCCCAGGCTGGAGTGCAGTCGCATGCTCACAGCCACCACAGCCTTGGCCTGCTGGGTTCAGGTGATCCTTCCACCTCAGCCTTCTAAATAGCTGGAACCACAGGTGCACGCCACCACGCCCAGCTAATTTTTTGATTTATTGTAGAGACGAGATCCCACCAAGTGTCCCAGGCTGGTCTCAAACCCCTGGACTCAGGCAGTCCTCTTGCCTCTACCTCCCAGAGTGCTGGGATTACAGGTGTGCCAGGCTGATATCTGCTTTAGTGATGATCGTCCTGTTCAAGCAATATGGTGGCCTCATCCTCATAGCAACCCCTGGAGACCTTACCTTGGTAACCAAGGAGGCATGGACCAGGAGCAAATTAGGAGGCCCCTTCCCTGAAGCACGGACCGACGTGGTTCCTGGTTTCATGGTAGGAATCTGTTGACCCACTGGTGGGGAAATCTCTGCTTTCTCCACCCACTGACACTCTAGTGGTGGATAAAGCCAGGCTCAGATCTGACTTACCAGGTTGGTGAGATGAGCCTTCCCGAGTCAACAATCTCGCTTCTCTGTTCTTGTCATAGGGCTGCTGGAATGTCGAGTCCCCAGATACAGGAGAGAGCCCCCACCCCTGGAGCCCACGGGATCAACAGGGCTCATTCTTCCGGATCTCAAATGCCACGGCAAGGCATATATCATTTATGATGGTTCTTTTCCTCTCCTCTTCTCTTCTCTTTTCTTTTCCTTTCTTTCTTTTCTTTTCTTTTCTTTTCTTTTCTTTTCTTTTCTTTTCTTTCACAGGATCTCACTCTGGCACCCAGGCTGGAGTGCTGCGGTGCGATTTTGGCTATTGCAGCCTCCACCCCCTGGACTCAAGCAATCCTCCTGCCTCAGCCTCCTGAGTAGTTAGGACTAAAGGCGTGCTCCACCACACCTGAAATAATTTTTAAATATTTATTTATTTGTTTGTTTATGGGTAGGGGGTCTCACTCTGTTGCCCAGGCTGGAGTACAGTGGCATGATTGTGGCTCACCACAGGCTCAATATCTCAGGTTCCAATGATCCTTCTGCCTCAGCCTCCCAAGTAGCTGGGACTACAGGCCTGCTGCCCTATGCTGGGCTGGTTTTTTAATGTTTTGTAGAGACCAGGTCTCGTTATGTCAGTTAGGCTGGTTTCCAAGTCTTGGGCTTGAGCAATCCTCCCGCCTTGACCCTTGGCCTCCTTAAGTGCTGGGATTACAGGCCTGAGCTATTGTGGTCTGGCCTATTTTTATTTCTATAGAGACGGGGACTTCCTGTGTTGCCCAGGCTGGTCTTGAACTCCTGGGCTCCGGCATTCTCCTGTCTCGGTCTCCCAAGTCCCTGGGATTACAGGTGTGAGCCACTGTGCCTGACCCTGGGGTGCATTTTAAGGACAGAAACATGATAAGTAGTACTGGTGAGAACACATTTTATTGCAGTGAGTTGAAAACCATCAAAATGTACCAACTCCACAGTAGTTCAAATGATCGGGATTCTGTCCAGCGACCAAGGAGGGAATGCTTTGGCAGGAATTACCTCATTTAAGTCTCACGGCAGCTCCCTGAGGAAGTTAATGCTACTGCTCTGTTTTTCAGAGGTGGAGAAAGTTGCCCAGGGATGGGCAGCAGGCACATGGCACCCCAAGGGTTTAAATCCAGGACTCTGCTTCCAGAACATTTGCAGTTCATGCACGCCTCTCTGCCTCTGTTTTAGGCATTTGATCTCAGTCAGGAATAAGTCTCTTCTCCAGCCTAGGCCTAATTTCTCTATTCTTTGAGAATAAGCCAGAAATTTCGGATTGTTACAAGTGCTTGAGGCCTTGAAGAGTTATTCTACTGTTCTTTCATTCTCTGCTCAAAATAAAATATTACTCAACACTCTGATATCATCTTCTGCTTAAGTGGTTTAGCTCTCTGCTTTCAAGATGACTCTGGTAGACCTAGATACCCCACGTTTTTGGAAATTAGACACAGGAGGGGCTGAGTGTGGTGGTTTGTGCCTATAACCCCAGCACTTTGGGAGGCTGAGGCAGGAGGATCATTTGAGCCCAGGAGTTGGAGATCAGCCTGGGCAACAAAATGAGGCCTCATCTCTACAAAAAATCAAAATAAAAAAGTTAGCCTAGTGTGGTGGTGGGTGTCTATAGACCCAGCTACTCAGGAGGCTGAGACAGAAGGATCGCGTGAGCCCAGTAGGTTGAGGCTGCGGTAAGCCGTGATGGTACCTGCACTCCAGCCTGGGTGACAGAGTGAGACTCTGACCTAAAAAAAAGACACAGATGATTTAGGAGATTGCATTCTCCGAAGTTGGCCTTGATGGGATCACCCATCCGTGTGCTCTTTTTTCCACCTGACCTGGACATCCCTTTCCTGCAGCAGTGGGGATTCCACTCCAAACCTGGATGGATTTTTGTGATTGTCCCGACCAAGAGTACGGCAGAAATGCCGCCATGTGACTTCTGAGGCTAGATTACAAGAATGTCGTCCACCTGGCTCTCAAGGCAGAGCTCCGGCACTGGACGCTCAGCCGCCATGCTGTGAGGAAGTCCAAATCACCCCACGCAGAGAGGCTAGCGGAGGGGCTCCCGCTGACAGCCCAGCTGAGGTCCTGGCTGACGACCATGTTATCTGCCAGGCACAAGTTCCCGATGATTCCAGCTGCCACGCATCAGCTCATGCCCGGCTTCCCAGCAGAGGTCCTAGGAATTGCAGAGTGGAGAGAATGTCTCCCTGCTCTGTCCTGTTCTGGGCCACAGAGTCCATGCGCATGACATGGTTGTTTCACACCACGAGGTTTTGGGGTGGTTTGTGGCACAGCGATAGTAACTGGCCCAGAAAGCATTTGCTGACAATCAGGTGTCTGTCTCAAGGGGGCAGGTCTTGTGGCTTTTTTGTGGTCTTTTCTGGGGGCAAACACGATCTGTAGGGATGGTGGCAGTCGTCACTCCATCTCCTCATCAGAGGCGGGTTGGACGGACGAGTCTGTCCTTGTTCTTTGGTCACAATATAGTCGTTCACTTATTTATTGCCCCCTTTTTTTTTGAGTCAGTGTCACTCTGTTGCTCAGGCTGGAGTGCAATGGCATAATCACAGCTCACCGCAGCTTTGACCTTCTGGGCTCAAGCAATCCTCCTTTCTCAGTCTCCCGATTATCTGGGACTACAGATGTGAGCCACCACACCCAGCTAATCTTTTTGCTCTTTTGCAGAGACAAGGTCTTGCGATGTTGCCCAGGCTGGTCTGAAACTCCTGGGCTCCCGCCCTAGTTGAGATAACAGGCGTGAGCCACTGCCCCTGGCCTCCATTTTCCGCTGGCTAGAATGTCAGTCCCCTGTGGATAGATTTTATTTCCATTTTGTTTGTGGCTATGATCCCCTAACTAGTACAAATTGGTTACAGGTGCTCCTTGACTTACACTGGGGCTACGTGCTGATAAACCCAGAGTAAGGCAAAAATGCTGGCTGGGTGTAGGGCCTCACGCCTGTAATCCCAGCACTTTGGGAGACCGAGGCGAGAGGATTGTTTGAGCCCAGGAGTTTAAGACCATCCTGAACAACAGAGTGAGATCTTGTACCTTAAAAAAAAATTCATTTAACACTTTGATAAACCATCGTAAAGTTGAAAGATTACAGGTTGAACCATCGTAAATCTGGGGCCATCTGAACTTGGTACTTAGTAGTTGCTCAATGAATAATCATCAAATGACGAGATGAAAATGGCACAATTTTTGACAATGATTCCTTGAGAGAATTTTGTTAACATTACCATGTTCTAGTTATTGTGATAATATAAAATTACTTTCTGGATAAGGACAAGTTCACATTGTGGTGGGAATTTCTTGAGGATAAGAGTTAACTAAGTTCCAACTTTTTCTTGAAATGATGAAAAAAGATGCCGGGCACAATGATGCCTGTAATCCCAGTACTTTGGGAGGCTGATGCGGGAGGATCACTTGAGGCCAGGAGTTTGAAAACAGCCAGGGCAACAAAGCGAGACCCCAACTCTAAAAAAATTAAAAACATTAGGCATGGTGGTGATGCCTGTTGTCCCAGTTACTCAGGAGGCTGAGGCGGGAGGATCTCCTGAACCCAGGAAGTTGAGGCTGCAGTGAGCTGTGATTGTGCCACTGCACACCAGCCTGGGTGACAGAGCGAGACCCTGTCTCTGAAAAACAAACACACAAAAAAGAATCATTACAGGTATGATGAATGTTAGAAGGACTTCAGGGCTATACTGAGGAGTTTGTTCACGGAATTGGTTCCTGGACACTCTCGAAAAGGATTTGGCATCAGTCAACAAGTTAGAATAGATTCAGGTAATGGATTCTTCCTTTGCTGACAGGCATGTGCCGGATGTCATGGCGTCCACAAAAAAGGGTCCTCAAGCTGTGCTGAGTCCAGCTGGAGAGATGAGACTGAAGCCTGTGACGTGGACAGCCCAGTAAGGCAACGTAAGCCCCGTGGTGAAACGGACAGTTGTGGGTCCTCGAGCCTGAGAGGATAGCAAAGAGGTCTTCCTGGAGGAGGCAGGTTGAGGGGGATTGAGGGGCTGGCCCAGTGGGCTGCTTCCCAATACGCGGATCCAGAGGAACACTGAAACGCTGGAGTTTCCGATTCATCAGAAATCTCTGCCTTTAACTCAGGATTTCGCCTACAGAGTCTCACGTAGCTGGTGGTGAGGAGACTGGCGTTCACTTTGCCAAAATAGGTAACACCTCTAGGTAGACACCAAAACGACTCCTTCCCCAGCACAGCCCGCCTCTGTGGGAGTATTCTGTCGGCATGCGTTGCAAACTGCTGCATCCACTGGCCTGCTGGGCTCTGATCCCAGCCAGCGGGCACCCCTGGAGTGGGCAGGGCTGGGCAGCCTGGACCCTGAAACTGAGCACAGTCATGCATCGCAAAGGACTGTTTCCCAAGGAAGTGTTTGCCAGCCTTTAAAGTATCTCCCACGGAATTGCCTGGTTGCAAGAGAAAACTACCAGAGAGAATAACAACTATGGAAAAGTAAACCACAAACACCTGAAAACAACTTATTTATTCACTTGTTTATTTGTTAGGGTCAAGGTCTCCCTCTGTCACCCAGACTGGAGTGCAGTGGTGAGATCATGGCTGACCACAGCCTTGATCTCCTGGGCTCGGCAATCCTTCTGTCTCAGCCTCCCAAGTAGCTGGGACTACAGGCGTATACCTCTAGGTAGACACCAAAACGACTCCTCTGGTTAACTTAAAATTTTTTTGTATGGAGGGTGGTCTTGCTACGTTGCCCAGGTTGGTCTCGAACTCCTGGGTTCAAGCAATCCTTCCATCTTGGCCTCCCAAAGAGCTGGGATTACAGGTGCGAGCCACTGTGCCCAACATATTTTTAGAATAAGACTTGCTACTGCTCCCACAGTAAGTAATTTTTACTATTTATAAGTGAAGGAGAGTGGGCAAGCAGTGTTCTCCAGTGAGTGGGGGAGAATCAGGAGAGAAAAGACAACTCCAAATAAATTACAGTTATTTTTATGTTTATTTGTTTTTAACTTTCTCCGTTAAGACCCTCTAAAAACCATTAGATTTTATTGGTGTGTGTAATACAACTCCACTTTGGACATGAAGAAAGAGTCTTACAATTTTTTTCTCCTCTTTCTTTTTTGTAGAGATGAGGTCTTGCTATGTTGTCCAGGCTGGTCTCGAACTCCTGGGCTCAATGAATCCTTCTGCCTCGTTCTCCCAAAATGCTGAAATTACAGGCATAAGCCACTGTGACCGGCCTGGGTTGCAATTTTTATGAACTGAAAGTGGCTTTTCATCCTCTGTCAACATTAGGCATATCTTGGAAGATCATCAACTTGGGAGGGTGCCACCTTTTCAGGCTGCCCCAGGTGCCCGGATGTTTCTGATCCGCCCTCCAGACAGGACTTGTGCCAGATGTAAGTGAGATAAGACAAACAATTTATGCGGAAGAATCTCGGAAAGTCCCAAAGGCCATGAGTGGTGCCTGGAGTGAGGGGTGCTCAGGGAGACTACATTGGAAGAGTGGACATCAGTACATCAGTGGACTCCCAAAGGCACCAGCTTAGTGTCTCTGACCCTGGCTGTTCCATTCTGCAAATAAGTCTCTTCCTGGGTGCAGCCCTGAGTAGAGCTGACCCCCCTGCCCCGGGGGACAGTAGCCTCGGCAAATGCACATCAGTGTCTCAGGCTAGAACCTGCCTGGGGTGGGGGACTCATGGATTCTGCAGACTCCGGGCAGGTGCCCAAGTGCTTGGTACCACACCACCACCTGGTGGCCTCTTGTTTAAATCTCTGTGGCCGTCTGTCGGTAGAGAGCGACTTTTCGGGATCTGCAGCTATCATATAATTTATCCTCCAAATGGGAGCGTCTGCCCAGGTGGGACCCAGGTGCAAACTAGAGCTATGACAGAGGAACATATGGTCACTCGGGATGGTGCCTCCCAGCTATTGGGATGTGCATTCTGCAATCTACCGTCATGCGACAGAGGTGGGTACTGGGGAGCGTTGGTCTCTCAGTGTCCATCAATGGACAGTTCTGTTTCTCCTCCGGGGGAGGCGTCTGGGTCATGTGATTTCCTTCCCAGTCAGTGATATGATATTTACTCATGTGAGGCTTTGGGCAAGGCACTCAACAAGGCAGCACTTTTAGGGTGCCTTCTAGAAGCAGTCACTATTCTAAGGTGCAGCTTTGCATGTATTAACTCATAAAGTCTTCACTACAATCCTGTGAGGCAGAAATGGTCACGAGCCCCATTTTACCTTTGGAGAAGTGACGGTCCAGCGAGGTTGAGCAACTTGCCCAAGACCACACAGCCAGGGAAGGAGAGAACTGAGAGTCAAGCCCAGACAATCTAGTCAAGTTTGTGCTCTTAGCCATCATGCTACATATCATCTTCTGAGTCTCAGTTTTCCCAGCAACATACACTGTGTTTTTCCTCTCTGTACAAACCTATGATAAAGTTTATAAGTTGGGCACAGTAAGAGATTAACATAATTTACAGAACAATTATGATAATATTCTATAACAAAAATGATGGGAGGGCTGGGCGTGGTGACTCATGCCTGTAATCCCAGCACTTTGGGAGGCTGAGGCAGGAGGATCACTTGAGACCAGAAGTTCAAGACTAGCCTAGGTAATGTAGTGAGACATCATCACTACAAAAAATAAAAAAATTAGCCAGGCATGGTGGTGCACGCCTATAGTCCCAGCTACTTGGGAGCGACCCTGATTTAAAAAAAAAAGTTATGTGAATGTGATTCTCTCTCTCAAGATATAAAAATAAAATACAGTACTCATCTCGCTTTTTGGACTGTGGTTGACTGGGGGTACTGAAAGCGTGGATAAGGGTGGACTACTGTATACACCGTATATACCATATACTGTATACATTCACTTATGCACTTGTCTCTATTGAATTTTTTTTTTAAGTTTTTTTAAGCCAGAGTCTCACTCTGTCACCCAGGCTGGAGTGCAGTGGCATGCTTACGGTTACCGCAGCCTCGACCTGCTGGTCTCAGGTGATCCTTCCACCTCAGTCTTCCAAGTAACTGGAACTACAGGTGTGCGCCACTATGCCTGGCTACTTTTTTGATTCATTGTAGAGATGAGGTCTCGCCAAGTGGCCCAGTCTGGTCTCGAACCCCTGGACTCAGGCAGTCCTCTCGCCTCAGCCTCCCAAGTGCTGGGATGACAGATGTGAGCCCCCATATCTGGCCTGAATGTTTTTCTGCCTGAGAAGCCCTTGAGTTGGTCTGGAATGCATAACTTTTCCCATTCACAAGAAAGAAAATTCTGTTCTCTAACGGCTTCTCACCTGGCAAGGGGGCTTTCAGGAACTGACTCACTAAGTGAGGAACTTAAGTGAGGAGGATACTACCGCCCTCTTGTCTATCCACACTTGTGGATAGGGTGTGCCCAGGGTCCCCGCCGTGCACACGCCTTTAGCCACTGTGACGCGAGCCAAATGTCAACTTTTTATTGACAGCAAAGTAACAAAGTAGAGGTGGGTTTTCAGCCACAGAGAGCAGGCCCGTCTCCATGCTGGGGCGTGTTCATGTGTGTGCGGGGCTGGGGGTGGAGGTGGCAGTGATCTCTGGGGCTGGGTGTCACCAGGGGAAGGTGATCCTGGGGACAGAAGGGAGGGAGGCAATAAAGCCTGGGAGGCCAGACGCCAGGCTCATCTCCCAGGGGGTGGCAGAAGCCTTGGGCCCAGGCGGTGGCTGGCGGCTGCTGCGCCTGCAGGAGCAGGTCCGGGAAGCGGCTGCCAAGGCACGTCCTCGACTGGGTTTAGGAACTGGAGTCGAGAGAGTAAGGAAGAGCCGGGCCGTGGGCCTTTGGGTATCCCAGAAGCCCATGCGATCCCATGATCCTTTGGGGTTTTCTTTCCCTACTTTCTCTGGCGACCTGCTTCTCTCTCTGCCCACAGCCCTCTGTGACCAGGCATGGGGACCCGAGTCCTCTCAGACCAGGCGACGGCCTGAGCCCTCTGTGGACCAGGTGGCGGGGGCCGGAGTCCCCAGCCCTGTGCTTTGGGCTGAGTCCTTCCTATAGCCACGGCCTTCCCTGGGGAGAGGGTTACCAGGAGTTGTCCTAGATTCTGAGGCCTGCTGTGACCTCAGCCAGGCCCACTTCAATTCTCGGGGCCTCCCTTTCCTTGTCTGGGACGTGGGGTCACAGTGAGACCTGTCATGAGGTCGGGGAATGAGATTGTGGAAGACCCCTGTGACGTGAGCTGCTGTGACTGTCCTCTCCCAGGGCATGTCAGCCACAAGCTTCGGTTGGGATCCAGAGACGACCCCCTGCCCTTCCCCTTCCTGGAGTATCTGTGACCTCACCTGAATCTGGCAGCACCACACAGCTGTCTTCCCCAGCCAGCTTTACACCGGCGATGAGCTTTAAACTTCCTTTTTGAGTCAGGGACTCACTCCTCCTCCTCACTAGTCTAGTGATAGGAGCCTGGGGCAGTTGCCCAGGCTAGAGTGCAGTGGCACCATCACGGCTCACCACAGCCTCGACCTCTTGGGCTCTGGCGATCCTTCCACCTCAGCCTCCTGAGTAGCTGGGACTACAGGTGCATACCACCATGCCTGGCTAATTTTTTTGTAGAGACGAGGCTTTGCTGTGTTGTCCAGGCTGGTCTTGAACTTCTGGGCTCAACTGATCCTCCCACCTCAGCCTCCCAAAGTGCTGGGATTACAGGCGTGAGCCACCACGCCCAGGTAGCTTTAAACTCTTGTAAGCATCTTCTTCCTTGGACCCGAGGAAGCATCTTCTTCTGGGGTCCTAAGAGCCAAGGGGGGCTGCTGCCTCCCACCCTCTCCTCACGTAGCTCTCTGCTTGCCCCTCCTTCCTCTGCCTCCCCCATGCAGGCCTGGGGACCGAGTGAGGGTGCACCTGTCCTGCAGAGACCTCACCCACCCACTCACTGGCCAGGTGCAGCAGAAGGTGACATGGAAGCCTGGGAGGCAGACAAGAGGGCGATGCACAGCTCCAGGATGGTGGTGATCAGCGGAAGGACCAACACAGACTTCCCGGGCACCGGGAAGACCAGCTGGAGGGAGCCCCTCAGTCCGCACCCTGCTCGGAGTGGGAGGGGCTTCCCGGCCAGCTGCTAACTGTGAAGGATATCGATAGTGGAAGGGAGGTCAGGTGTGGTGGCTCACGCCTGCAAGAACTTTGTGAGGCCAAGACGGGAGGATGGCTTGAGCCCAGGAGTTTGAGACCAGCCTGGGCAACATAGCAAGACCTCGTCTCTACAAGGAAAAAAAAGCAGGTATGGTGGCGTGTGCCCACCTGCTTGGGAGGCTGAGGTGGAAGAATGGCCTAAGCCTGGGACATGGAGGCTGTGGTGAGCTGTGATCGTGCCACCGCACTCCAGCCTGGGTGACAGAGTGAGAGCTAACACAAAAGGAAGAGAAGCAGGGAAGCTTCTTTGGTTGTTTTTGTATTTAAGAGACAGGGCCTCACTCTGTCACCCAGGCTAGAGTGCAGTGGCGTGATCCTAACTCACCGCAGCCTCGCACTCCTGAGCTCAGGTGATCCTCCTGCCTCAGCCTCCCAATTAGCTGGCACCACAGGCATATGTCACTATGCCCAGCAGAGGGAGCTTTCTAGGAGGGGGCAGTGATCTGTCATTGGTGGAGCACCTACTATGGGTGCATTCAAATCCCAGTCACCTTATTTTTTTTTCAGCACCAAGCTGATGCTACTCTTTATTGAGAGAGGGGTGTCAGTCACCTTATTAAGTAGGTACGATGATTAGCCCCATTTCAGAGGATGACACTGAGGGTTGTGAAGAAAAATGGAGGATCAGAAAGGAAAAATGTGTGTCCAAAGCCACACAGCCGGTAAGCTGTCGCTGGGACTCAGACCTCAGCTGTCTGAGGTCAAGTCCCACGTGTTCAACCATTTCGACTGACTTCCAACAGCAGAAAGTACAGAAGGGCCAAGTAAGAAAACACACAGAAAAGCATCTAGTGTACTTGGCAGTAGACCACAGTGGCCTCCTCGAGAGGGGGGAGGTCTAGAGAGGTGGGAGGCGAAGAGGTGGAGCCCTTGGGAAAAGGAAAGAGGCCAGACGCAGTGGCTCATGCCTGTAATCCCAAAACTCGGGGAGGCCAAGACGGGAGGACAGCTTGAGCACAGGAGTTTGAGACCTGCCCGGGCAACATAGCGAAACCTCATCTCTACAAAAACACAAAAATATTAGCCAGGCATGGTGGCGCGTGCCTGTAGTCCCAGTTACTTAAAGGGCAGAGGCAGGAGAATTACCTGAGCCCAGGAGGTCGAGCCTGCGGTGAGCCGTGATCGTGCCACTGCACCCCAGCCTGTGCGACAGAGTGAGACCCCGACTCAAAACAAAAACAGAAACAAAAACAAAAGGGAAAGCAAGAGGAAGCCAGTCAGGCAGGGACTTCAGGACAGAGACTGGAGATTCTGGAGCGGAAGGAGAGAGGAGTAGGGAAGTCGGACGCAAGGGCTGCGGTCACGGGCAGCCAGGGGAACAACCTGAGGGGTATACGGAGAGCAGACACATTTCAGACGCAGGCGGGAAGCTGAGCCTTGGGGCTGCGTCAGGACCCCGGGTTACGGGGGAAGGCCAGGCTCCTGGGACACCGAGGTCCCGAGGTGGTCAAGATGGGGCGGCCGGGGAGGGTGCATTTCTCGTCTCCATGCCTGCATGGTGTGTCAGGCCCTCGTGAAGAGCCATGGGTCAGCTCTCCTCGTCTTCCCTAGGACGTAAGCAGAGGGGACCCCTCTCTTAGTGTCTCCAGTCCCGCTCTTGCCACATTGAGGGCCGTGGTAGCGACCTCATGGTGCGCTCACAAAATGACGGGCCCAGGCAGAGAGGGAGACTCACTGGCAAATCCTAGTTATCTTCCTCATGGCAGGTTTCTCTGTGTCCCCTTGCCCTGTGGTCTACTGGGGGGTGCCTTCACTGTGAGGCAAACAGTCGGAACACCCCATCAGTGCAATTTTTTAAAATGAGTCGGGGGTCTCACTGTTGCCCAGGCTGGTGTGCAGTGGTGCCATGACAGCTCACCACAGCCTCGGCCTCCTTGACTCAGGTGATCCCTCCGCCTCAGCCTCCCGAGTAGCTGGGACTACAGGTGTACACCACCACACCTGGTTAACTTTTTGATTTTTTTTTTTGGTAACGATGAGGTATCTCTCTGTTGCTTAGGCTGGTCTTGATCTCCTGGGCTCAAGCAATCCTCTCACCTGGGCCTCCCTGAAAGCTGGAATTACAGGTGCGAGCCACCACACCTGTCCAAATGTTCTTTATATCAGCATCATCACAGGAAAATCTGGTCTAGCTGGAAGAGCCCGGCATTGGATCCTGGTGGAGTTCCGCCTTAGAGATGCAGCAGCTAACTGCTAAATCATGCAAACCCCACTCCCCAAAGCTGGGCACAGTGATGCGTGCCTGTAGTCCCAGCTACTCAGGAGGCTGAGGTGGGAGGATCACTTGAGCCAGCTGGAACAATGTAGCAAGACACCATTTCTAAAAAATAAATAAATAAAATATCATTCCCCCTCCCTGCTTTGTTATGGGGGAATAAGAAGACACCTTTGGAGGGTGGTTTCTGGGATTAAATGGTGCACAAGCCCGGGCAGGGTGGCTCACGCCTGTAATCCCAGCACTTTGGGAGGCCAAGGTGAAAGGATTGCCTGAGCCCGCAGGTTTGAGACCTGCCTGGGCAACTTGGCAAGACCTCGTCTTTACAATAAATCAAGAAAAAGTAGCCAGGTATGGTAGCACGCGCCTGTAGTTCCAGCTACTTGGAAGGCTGAGGCAGAAGGATCGCCAGAGCCCAGCAGGTCGAGGCTGTGGTGGCCGGGAGTGGCCACTGCACTCCAGTCTGGGTGACAAGAGTGAGACTCCAACTCAAAACAAAACAAAACAAACAAACAAACAAAATGGTGCACAAGAGCAGGTGCTGGTTCTCTGGCCCCGGGTCTTCCTCCCCCTTGGGTCTGAGGCACTCACCTGGGCGTACCTGTTGGCAGCCAGCTCCGCCACCAAGCCACACGCCCTGAGGCTGGCGCCCTGCGTGGGCTTTCATCTGCCAAGGAGACCAGAGCACTGTCACCATCCAGCCTGCAGGGGGCAAGCTGGCCCACACACCGCCGGTCTCACGCCTTCCTTCGTGGCTTTGACCCGGGGAAGGAGCCCCCTGGCCGCCCCAGGAGTGAGGAACCAATGGCTGGAGGTGGGAGCATCTCTGCTCTGACTGCTGGAACCCATGGGCCACAGACGCTGAGTCAGCCTTAAGAGAACGGATGTGTTGCGGGGGCCACAGAGGGCCACAGACAGGACACCTGTGGCCACTTCTTCCTCCTGAGCCCACGGCAGTGAGCATCCATCGATCCTCAGAACCCGCCAGAGTCGGCACTGACATAAAAGCTACTTGCTATCTTTGGTGGGTTGGACCGTATTCTCTAAAAGTTGAAGTCTTAACCCTGGTACCTGTGAAAGGGACCTATTTGGAAGCAGGGTCTTTGCAGACGTGATCGCGTTAAGATGAGGTCATAGTGAATGAGCAGCGCCTCCACCAGAAGAGAAGGGACACCCAGGGACATCGCGTGACGACAGAGGCAGAAATTGCCGTGATGTGTCTACAAGCCGAGGATCACCCGGGACTGCCAGCAGCCGCCACAAGCTGGGAAGAGACAAGAAAGGATTCTCCCCTAGAACCTTCGGAGCGATCGCGATCCTGTCAACACCTGGGCCTTGGCCTTCTAGCCTCCAGACTTGTAGACTGCCAGGGTCTGTGGTTTTAAACCACCCAGTTTGTGGTAATTTGATGTGGCAGCCCTAGGAAATGAATACCCTGGTGTCTTATTTATTTATTTTTGAGTCAGGGTCTTACTCTGTCACCCAGGCTGGAGTGCAGAGGCACGATCTCAGCTCACTGCAGCCTCGCCCTCCTGGGCTCAGGTGATCCTCTGCCTTAGCCTCCCAAGTAGCTGGGATTACAGTTCTCTAGATGCAAAGTCAGACAGCTCTGGCTGGGACAGGTCCCCTTTCCAGAGGCTGACCCGGAGGCAGGTTTAATGCCTTTTGGGTCTGCTGCCTACCTATTTAGCTAACGATGACTTGGCGGCCACGGTGATGTCCAGGCCATGTTAAAGCCATGGAGGAGCTTGGCTGGGTGTGGTGGCTCACACCTATAATATTCCAGCACTTTGGGAGGCCGAGGTGAGAGGATTGCCTGGGCCTACAGGTTCGAGACCAGCCCGGGCAACTTGGCAAGACCTCATCTCTACAATAAATTAAAAAATTAGCCGGGTGTGGTGGCGTGCACCTGTAGTTCCAACCACTTGGAAGGTTGAGGCCGAAAGATCACCTGAGCCCAGCAGGTTGAGGCTATGGTGGCGGTGAGCATGCCACGGCACTCCAGCCCGAGTGACAGAGGGCGACTCCGACTCAAAAAAATAAGAAAGACATGGAGTGGCTGGGGTGAAGGAGACCAGACACGGACCAGACTTGGATTAGATACAGGAGGCCCCTGACGGGCGGGGAGGACAGTCGGGAACTAGCCTGCGGGAGGTGGGTTTGAGGACAGAGACCCACCCCCTTTACCCCACAACCCTCCACGAGCTTCCACCTTCACGTGAGGGCTTCTGGGATGAGCTGTGCCCAGAGGCAGAGGCGATGGCAGAGAAACTCACCCGGGGAACGGTGCAGTTTGCTGAGGCGACCGGGGTGGTTGGGAAGGTTTCCTGCTGGGAAGGTTTGCTGTGGGCATTTGTGGCTCAGCACAGGGTGGGCCATGCCATGGAGGAAACGGAGCTTGTGGGAACAGAGAAGGGCATTTGGTTCTTTCCATGGGGCTCTGCAGAGTTTAGTGGGACAGGATTCTAGGAGGTGACCACTATGATTCCTAGGTAACTGCTGTAGTAATTTTCAACCTTGGCTGAGCACCTGGGCAGCCTGGGGCTCTTATTAAGTTGGCTTAGGCTGTCTGAGGGGTAAAGATTCTGCATTTTTTTTTTGAGTTGGAGTCTTGCTCTGTTGCCCAGGCTGGAGTACAGTGGCACACTCTTAGCCGTTGCCGCCTCAACCTACTGGACTCAGGTGATCCTTCCACCTCAGCCTTCCAAGTAGTCAGAACTACAGGCACACGCCACCATGTACGGCTAATTTTTTATTTTATTGCAGAGATGAGGTCGCGCCAAGTTGCCCAGGCTGGTCTCAAACCTGTAGGCTGAGGCAATCCTCTCGCCTTGGCCTCCCAAAATGCTGGGATGATAGGCGTGAGCCCACGTGCCTGGCCAGTGTTTTCTTTTGAAGATGGAGACACGAAGGTTGGGAGAAGGAAGCAACCGGCCCACATCACAGGGCTGGGGGTGATAGACCTGGAACTAGAAATCGTGTCCTGGTGGGAGGTGGGGGTTGTTTCCTGGCAGCACCGAGCGTCTCGACTTGAGTGCCACCCTTAGGGGAGACCCCCAGGAACATCGCCTTTCTCCTTTCTTTGGCTGCTTATTTTGGGGGAGAGACCCTCCTCCATGTCCCCCCACTTCCACGAGCTCTGCCACCCCCTCAGCCCAGCGTCTCCCTTGGGCCGTCCAGCCTTGCTGGGTGCCCGTGTGGGGTGGACCTAGAGTGTCCCCTTGAGCTCAGAACAGCCCTGCGCCCCGCAACCTCACTCCCACGTCCAGACTCAAACTCTCCCCCAAGGGCTCAGGAAGGATCCAGTGTCCCCAGGTCCCCGCAACCCTCCCCGGCTCTGTGCCACCACCAAGGTTCTCACCAGCACTCCTCCTGCCGGCGAGTACAAGAACGTGGTGGGGAACTCCATGAAGTCAGAGGAGGGGCCAGGGTGCTCCCGCAGCTGACATGAAGCAAGCCGATGATGATTTGCAGGGCCTGGGGACATAGTGGGGAGGACCTCTGTCTCCCAGGCATGCCAGCAGTGAGGCTGCACATCTTTGTGCAGATGTCTCTGCCAAGAGGGATTTTTTTTTTTGAGTCAGAGTCTCACTCTGTCACCCAGGCTGGAGTGCAGTGGCATGCTCACAGCTACTCCAGCCTTGATCTGCTGGGCTCAGGCAATCCTTACCCCTCAACCTTCCAAGTAGCTGGAACTACAAGTGTGTGCCACCATGCCTGGCTAATTTTTTTATTTATAGTAGAGATGAGGTCTTGCCAAGTTGTCCAGGCTGGTCTCGAACCTGTGGACTCAGTCAATCCTCTCACTTTGGCCTCCCAAAGTGCTGGGATTATAGGCATGAGCCACTGTGCCTGATCTGTTTTGGGTTTTTTTGTTGTTTTTGAGTTGGAGTCTCACTCTGTCGCCCAGACTGGAGTGCAGTGGCACGCTCTAGCCACCGCAGCCTTGACCTGCTGGGCTCAGGTGATCCTTCCACCTCAGCCTTCCGAGTAGCCGGAACTACAGGTACGTGCCATCATGCCTGGCTAATTTTCTGATTTATTGTGGAGATGAGGTCTCACCAAGTTGCCTGGGCTGGTGTCGCACCCGTGAGCTCAGGCGATCCTCTCACATCAGCCACCCAAAGTGCTGGGATTATAGGCATGAGCCACCGTGCCCGGCCCCGAGAGGGATCTTAAACCAACTCCCCATCCACCTCCCTGGCAGCCAAGGAGACAGAGGAGAGAATGAGAACCTTCCGACCTCCCCAGCAGGCAGAAGGCAGGGAGGGAAGTGGGGTGGGGGGGGTGGAACCAGACCTCTCAGTCCCCAGCTGGGTGCTACAGGTGTGTAGAGCCCTAAAAGCCTTAGTTGTGGGCCATCTTGGGCATCAAGCCCCCCCTTCTTCTGGAACATTGGTTACCTCCAGGGTGCCAGGCATTGAGGGCACGAGGCATGCTCCTTGCACTAAGTCATTTTGTTTTCACGCTACCCAAACCGGGGACGGTGTTTTCCCACTGCGTTTCAGGCGGGAAACTGAGGCTCAGAGCTGGCATCCGAGCCGTTCCCCGCTCACCCTCTCCACGCTGCATCTTCAAGCATTTGTTACTTTATCCCTTCCTTCCGGAACACAGGGCTGATGCCGAGAAGTGTGTGGTCGTGTCCAAAGTGTGACCAGCATCCTCCTAGTCATCTTTGACCCTGAGAGTAGCACTTGGGCCTTGCCCTCGACACTCTGCTTGGCTGGCACCCAACTGGAATAGCTTCTCCCGGCATTCTCTGCTCCTCCTGTCACTTAGTGCTCAAGATCAGAGAGACTCCATTTTGGAAACTGGGGCTCTGAGCCATACAGGCAGTGAACAGAGAATCTGGGGTTCACGCATCTGGCTGGGGCCATGCTCTCTGCTCAGCTTCCCAGGTCGACATTGCAGGACATGGGCACAGGCTACTGCCCACACGTGCCGGTCTCCCTAGTGACCAAGCTCAGGCACTGCGGGAAGTTCTGGGTGCAGGTGTGGGGTGTCTGAGATGGGAGGCTGGCTGCTCAGCCCAGAGTGGCCCCAGGGGGATGTTACCAGCTCTCGGGGCCTGGAAAGGGGACACAGGCTTGCCGAGAGCGCTGTACCCTTAACCTGGGTTCACACAGGTGCCCCTCGGAGACAGGGGTGGCCCAGCCGTTTTCTGTATTTTTCAGAGCTGGAGGTCATGTAGGAAAAACCCAACGGGTCTGCCTTGCCCACCTGCCTCTCTGCCCTTCCAGCTGGTATGTGCCCCTCGCCCTATAAATATGACTACGCCACTGCTGGGATTGGCAGTGGGTGTTTCGTGTCTGTCTTGGGAAGGGTCGGGTCAGTGGGAGCTGGCTGGGGCACTCACTCCCCAGGTGGCTGACTGTCCCTGAAAGAAGAGCTTTACCCTGTTGGGGCGGGCACCTGCCGGGGTCTTGGCCTGCCATGGTGCCCCTGGAGTCTCGGGGAAGGGACTATCACTGGCTGCTGGTTTGTCACTACCAATGAGCTGGCTTCCGAGGGCAGTGAAACGGTAGACTAGGCTGCCAGAGCCTGCGGTCAGGCCTCTGCCATCTTAGACACCCGAAGCACACATACCCGTGGTCCGAGAATGAGGAGGAGTGGTCATGGGCAGAGTCTTGTTTCCTGGGTCTCAGTTTTCCCACCTGAAAAAGTAAAGCTTTGTCACCAGGAGAGGTGACTGGTGCAATATGAGTGTGTGTGTAATTTGTAGCAGTTAAAAGCAAAGGACGTGACATCCACCGAGAGCTACGTGTATAAATCTTAGGCACGGGGCTGGGAGGAAATAAAAGCAAGAAACAGAACGAGATTGCACAATACCAGTTAAATAAATTAAATGCGTGCACAGGTCAGGACTCAGTGGCTCACACCTGTAATCTCAGGACCTTGGGAGACCGAGGCAGGAGGATTGCTTGAGCCAGGAGTTCGAGACCAGCCTAGGCAACATAGCAAGACCTCATCTCCACAAAAATAAAATTTAAAAAATTAGCTGGGCGTGGTGGCACATGCCTGTAGTCCCAGCTACTCAGGAGGCTGAGGCAGAAGGATCATTTGAGCCTAGGAGGTCGGGGCTGCAGTGAGCTGTGATCGTGCCACTGCACTCCAGCCTGGGTGAGAGAGTGAAACTTTGTCTCTTAAAAAAACCCAGTAAGAGAAATAAAAATCAATGCATATATGCCAGACAATTCTCAACAACACATTAAAACACACTGGACCTGTTGCCCCGGGGTGGGGGGGAGGTGGGGAGGTGGCAAGAGGATGTGGGGACCGGAGGTAAAAGGGAATGAATGAGAAGAGGTGGGGGAAGGGCTTGGGCCCTGTCACAATCTCAAGGGGACCTACAAACGTTTACAATTTGATAGGCCCAACCTCCATTTCACTGACCAGCAAATAGGACCAGAGAGGTTAAGTGATTGCTTGGATCACACTGTTAATGAATAGTGGAGCCGGGATCTGAATCCAGGACAGCTGGCCACGAAGCCGGGCTCTTTCCTGCTTTACGACACCCCCTCCCGTCCTTCTGCCAGCTCTACAGCCCGCACCTGTCTGTGTAGCTGGTTATTACTTACTAGCGCCTTCATGCGCGGTGTTCTGATGAACTACTAAACAGCCCACGTGAGGAAGGCAGGGAGCGTGGCTTTCAGCTGGGTCAGGTCAGCCAGGCTTGGGTCTACATTGGAACCCTTGTTCAGTGTTCCGTCCACAGCCTTGTGCTTCCTCCTTAAAAAAAAAAAAGAGCAGCTGGGCTCAGTGCCTCAGCCTGTAATCCCGCGCTTTGGGAGGCTGAGGTGAGTGGATTGCCTGAGCCCGCGGATTCGAGACCCACCTGGGCAATTTGGTGTGACCTCATCTCTACAATAAAAAAAAAAAAAAAAAAATTAGCCGGGTGTGGTAGCGTGCTCCTGTAGTTCCAGCTCCTCAGAAGGCTGAGGTGGAAGGATCGCTGGAGCCCAGCAGGCGAGGCTGCGGTGGCCGGGAGTGTGTCACTGCACTCCAGTCTGGGTGACAGAGTGAGACACCAACTCAAAAAAAAAAAGGGAAACATTATAAGAAAAAAAAAAAAAAGGCTGGGCGTGAGTTCACACCTATAATCCCAGCACTTCGGAAGGCTGAGGGAGGAGGGTTGCTTGAAACCAGCCTAGGCAACATGGCAAGACCTCATCTCTACAAAAAAAAAAAAAAAGTCAAAATAATTAGCCGGGTGTGGTGATGTGCCCCTGAAGTCCCAGCTACCCGGGAGGCTGAGGCAGAAGGATCACCTGAGTCCAGGTGGCCGAGGCTGCAGTGAGTCAGAATTGTGACCCTGCACGCCAGCCTGGGCCACAGAATGAGACTCTGACTCAAAGAAAAGACAAACAAAGAAACAGACAAGTAAACAAAGAAAATAAAGAAAAACAGAAAACATTCAAAAAGCAGAAACCCGATCAAATTGCAAGTTGACCCAGGCACAGAAAGTTGGGGGGCCTCCGGGCTCCAGTGGGCAGAGACTTTTGGCCTTCCCCTGGACATGGGGCTCTCCGGCGCCTGGGCACCTCCACCCCTCTCCTGCCGTCCTGCCCTCTCTGCCTGCAGCCCCTCCCCGCCCTCCAAATGTGCTTCTCTGGGTCTGCTGGTGAGCCCTGGCACAGGCCTGTCGTCCCGGCACTTTGTGAGGCCGAGGTGAGAGGATCCCCTCGTCGCTACAAACACCCAAGCCAGTTTCCTTCCCCGGCCTCAACCTCGCGGGCTCAGGCATCCTTCCACCTCAGCCTACTAGTAGCTGGGACTACAGGTGTGCACACCACTGTGCCTGGCCCCTGTCCTTTTAGTTTCTGTCAATTCTGTGCACCCGCTGGCCCAAGCGGTAGAGGAAACAGAGGAAGATAAAGCATGTTCAGAGGGAGAGACCCAGAGAACGGAGGGCCCAGCAAGGGGTCTGAGAGGAGGGCGTCTCGAGGAGAATTAAGATGTCCGATTGGGAATACAGTAATACCGTCCACCATACTTTGCCTCTCTTTAGACATTCGAATTCATACCCAGACCACGACAGATTCGTGAGGAGAGCTGTTGCCACTGCTGATTTCACCCGTGTTGCTCTTCCAAGACTATGTGTAAGGATGTGGCAGGTAACATCTGAATTCAGTTCGGTTTAACTGGACAAGCCCACAAATTGTGTCTAGACAATAAGAGATGTCACCGTACTCAAAAAAAAAAAAAAGGAAAGAAAATGAGTAAGGATGGTTTTTAGCTGGGCACACTGGCTCACGCCTATAAGTCCCAGCACTTTGGGAGACTGAGAGGATTGCCTGAGCCTACGGGTTCGAGACCAGCCTGAGCAAGTTGGTGAGACTTCATCTCTACAATAAATCAAAAAATTAGTCGGGCATGGTGGCACATGCCTGTGGTTTCAGTTGCTTGGAAGGCTGAGGCGGAAGGATCGCCTGAGCCCAGCAGGTTGAGGCTGTCGTGGCCGTCAGCTGTGCTACTGCACTCCAGCTAGGCAACAGAGTAAGACTCCGACTTAAAAAAAAAAAAGAAAGAAAGATGTCACCGTACTGATGAAAGCATTTGGGGCTCAGTGGGGGTGGGGTGGGGAAGAGACACACAGACCAAAGAGCAAATATCTGTGGTCCCTAGAAGTTCATGGCCTTGTCTGACTATTTTGGGGGACTGTTTCCAGTTGATGGCCACCTATTCTTGTCTTCCACCCATTGTGTCACTCATTGATGCCACTTACCTGGCTCCTGAAGGCCATGAGAAACCTAAAAATGGACATCTGGCTGATTGCAGTGGCTTACGCCTGTAATCCCAACACTCTGGGAGGCCGAGGTGGGAGACTGGCCTGGGCAACATAGCGAGACCTCTAAAAATAAAAAATAAAAAAATTAGCAGGATGTGGCAGTGCATGCCTGTAGTTCCAGCTACTTGGGAGGCTGAGGCAGAAGGATCGCCTGAGCCCAGGAAGTTGAGGCTGTGGTGAGCCATGATGGTGCTACTGCACTCCAGCCTGGCAACAGAGTGAGACCCTGGCTCAAGAAAAAAAAAAGAAGGCCATCACACTGTGAGAGCCAGGCTACAGTGAGGCAGGTCACAGAGGCGCATTGAGGGCAAGAAGGATGAGGGGAAGGGGAGGTGAGATTGGGGCTGGCAGTGTTCCAGGCAGGAGAACCTGACAGAGGGGCGTGGAGACTCAGGACATTTGGGGTGGGGGAGGGGAGATGCCAGGTTGTCAGCATGGCCCGTGTGAGGGATTTCTGGAAAGCAGAGGAGGCTGGTGGGGTCCTCTAATGGCTGCAGAGACCACCCGGAAGGGACATGTGGGTCATACACGTGTTCTTCTAGGCTTTTCTCTTGCACACCCAGAAACCAGCCACTGGGGCTCGTGGATTGGTTGTATTGAGTCCCGCTCTCTGGGCTCAGAGGGATGAGTCACCCTCAGATAAATGAGGCTTTGGGAGAGCCGGCTCCCCTCTTCCTTCCCTCGCTCTCCTGGAGCCCCTGAAACCACATTCTCCCAGCACAGTGGGGGTTGGGAGGTGGTGGTGTGTGTCTGCGGTTCCCTGGGAGCTCCCTGGAGGAGTCTCTCAGGGATTTGGAGTGGAAGTGAGAGTCTGGGGAAGGAAGCTAGTGGAGGTGGCCACTGTGAACACATGTTCAGGGCGGGCCTGGCCGGTAGAGAGGGCGGAAGGCCACCGAGGAGCGGAGCCTGTGGGCTGGGAGGGGGGTAGACGGTGTTGCCCTGCTACAGGCCTGGGACCTTGTACGATCCCTTTCGTCCCTCTGTTTCCTTCTCTCTGGCACAAGAGCCGCAGGGACCACAGACATTTGGTCTTGGGCAGGACCTGCCCCCTCTGCCATTGGTTCTTCCCTGAGGCTCACCCTGAAGCCAGGGCAGGTGCCAAGGAGTCTCTGTGGCAGACCAGGAATGGCCACTTCTCCTGCTAGTTGGAGGGACAGTGGGGGAGTGTCATCAGCTGTTCCCTTCCCCCGCAATACCCCAGGCTCTAGGCACATTCCTTCCCCTTCCTGGAGAGGGAGAGAAGCCTTCCCAGGTCTGAGAGAAGAGATCATCAGGGAAGGTCAAGGCATCTTTGAGTCTCAAGGGCTGTCTTCATCATGCCTCCAGAGATGCTTTTGGAGAGGTTTAGCCCATGAAGCAGGAGAGGAAAGAGGCGGGTGCCTGGGAAGGCAGGAGCCTGGAGACCAGAGGGTTGTTGGGTAGGGTCGCACATGGTGGCCATGCGATGGATGGCCCGTACTCAGCCTCCAGGGCAGGGGAAGGCCTCACTGGCAGGCCCACCCCACACGGGGGATTGAGGGGCATCTCGGGGTTGTCAGCAGCATCGTGTCCAGGTGCCTTGTCCTATTCCCTCATTGCCACTATTTTACAGGGACAGAGCCCTGGAGTTTCTGTAGGACCCAAGGCTGATTTTTTTGATGTGTCAGCTTGGCTAGGCTCCAGGCCCGTTATTTCTGTCAAACATTGACCTGGTCTTCTCATGAGCTCCTTTCTGTCTGTTGGTGGCAGTGTAGGGATTCACACAAGAAGAAAAGAGAATTCACAGAACTGGCATCACTTTACCTTCTGTCTTTACAGAGGCAAATTGAGCTGTTTTGTGAGTCATTCTGGGGGAAGATATATTTAAAAAATTGATCTGGGTGCAGGAATTGTGTAGGTGTGGTTGAATTCATAATCAGCAGACTAGGCTGGGCATGGTGACTCATGCCTGTAATCTCAGCACTTTGGGAGGCTGAGATAGGAGGATCACTTTAACCTAGGATTTGGAGCTCCTCTTGGGCAACATAGAGAGACTGCATTTCTGCAAAAACATTTTTAAAAAGTTAGCAGATGGTAGGTAAGGGGGATTTTCCTAGACAATCTGAGTGGGTCTGATTTACTCAACTGAAGGGCTTAAGGAATAGAAGTAAGGCTTCCTTGATGAAGAGACTCCCATTCGCACCACTGAGTCAAGATGGAGGAGTACGCGGGAGAACCTCACCCCTGGCGAATTGTGGGTGACTGAGGGGGGCCTTTACAATGGGTACCATTGGTGGTGGTATCTTTCAAGCAATCAGATGTTTTCGAAATTCTTCCATGGGAGTAAAACCACAGACCACGAGAAAGTTTGACAGCTATTAAAACCAGGGCTCCACAATTGGGAGGTAGCTTTGCAGTCTGGAGAGGTTCATTTTCCTTGATTGACTGCAGGATGGCTCAATTCAGAGGAAAAGAAGATCCCTGGAACTCCATCACAAGTGGTGCCTCACAGGAACCATCCTGGCAGCAAGGAATGGGCCAGTGGCCATGGTCGGGTCAGCTGCGATGGGTAGCATTCTTCTAGCTTTCCTTGAAGGAGCTGGTGTCTTGTTGACATATTTGCTCCTGCATAGTTTCCAGTGGTCCTCAGTTTGCTGAAGACCCCTCCCAGTTGCCTTCAACCCTGTTGCCATCCTCACCTTTCGGAGACCACCGACAATATCTTTCTCCCCCCAAAATATATATGTCTTTTATTATAGATATGAGGTGTACAACTCAGGGTTAGCAACCCAAGCAGGCTTCGTGCAGGTGAAGTCTGGACCTCTCCTGTCTCCCTCTTCCCCTGGTTTAGGACCAGGGGCCTTTGTGATGCTACGTGCCCCTTCCCTCCCTCCCTCCCTGGCTATGTCTGGGACCGACTGCCGATCCCTTCCTTGTGCTAATGTGCTTAATGTTCAGGTCCCACTTATGAGTGAGAACATTCTGTATTCAGTTCTTTGTTTCTGTGAATGATTACTAGATATGATGGTCTCTAACTCCATCCAGTTTGTGGCAAATTCCATGATTTTGTTCTTTATGGCTGCATAATACTCCATTGTGACCTGCACCACAGTTTCTTTACCCAATCTGCTTTGATGGGCAGTGGCGTTGATTCCATGTTTTTGCTATTGTGAAAAGTGCATCTATAAACATGCGTGTGCAAGTGTCTTTTTTGTAGAACGATTTATTTTTTTTTGTTTTAACAAATTTTTTATTTTAAAATTGTGGGGTACAGTTAAGGGTTAGGTATACAAATATTCACTGTGCAGGTACTTTGTTGATGAGGTGTGCCCCCTTTCCCCAGATACATATTGACTACCGTTCAGTAGGACTTCTTTCCCAGGATTTCTTTAACAGAATGAGTTGTAGTTCGAGAAGGATTTCAGAGGATCAAGTTACAGCCTGTTTTTATTTATTTATTTATTTATTTATTTATTTTTGAGTTGGAGTCTCACTCTATTGCCCAGGCTGGAGGGCAGTGGCATGCTCCCAGCCACCACAGCCTCAACCTGCTGGGCTCCAGTGATCCTTCCACCTCAGCCTTCCAAGTAGCTGGAACTATAGATGAGCACTACCATGCCCAGCTAATTTTTTGATTTATTGTAGAGATGAGGTCTCGCCAAGTTGCCCAGGTGGATCTCGAACCCATGGGCTCGGACAATCCACTCACCTCAGCCTCCCAAAGGCACAGGATTACAGGCTGAGCCACCAAGCCCGGCTTACAGCCTGTTTTTAAAACCATAGGTGGGACAATGATGGCCAGTAGGTTATGAAGAGACATTTGGCACTTTTTTCTATTAAAGGAACATGAAGGGAGGAGTGTTAAAGGTTAATGCGTTTGTTTATTCATACTTGAATTGCATTTGTGATCAGAATAAATGTCTAATGCCAATAAAAGAAAATAAATAAGTGCTTAAAAAAATGAAGGGCCAAAGGTCAAATAACAGTGAAACATGACCATAATTTCTTGGGGGACTTTGCCTGGTTTTGTGTGTTCTATTATTCAAACAATAAAAACCTTGAACTTAAAAAAAAGAAGACATTCCTGCCCCTACCCCCTCCCCAGACTGCAGTTTCAGTTCTGCCTGAGGGCTGCCACTGGCCTTCCCCACTGCCCACCACCCTCCTGATGTAAGCCAGGTGTCCCCAACCCCTGGGTCATGGACCAGGAAACCAGGCTACACAGCAGGAGGTAAGCGGCGGTGAGCGGGTGAAGCTTCATCTTATTTACAGCCACTTCCCATCGCTTGCATTACCGCCTGAGCTCCATCTTCTGTCATATCAGTTGCAGCATTAGATTCTCATAGGAGTGTGAAGCCTATTGTGAATTGCACATGTGAGGAATCTGGGTTGCACACTCCTTATGAGACTCTAGTGCCTGATGATCTAAGGTGGAGCCGAGGTGGTGATGCTAGCACTGGAGAGTGGCTGCTAATACAGGTTAACATTAGCAGTGAGGTTTGACTGCACAAGACTCACCCCTGGTCCGTGGAAAACTTGCCTTCCATGAAACTGGTCCCTGATGCCAAAAAGGTTGGAGGGCACTGGTATAAGCCAATTCCTTGCATTTAACCCCAGTCTATATCTCCCACTGATTCTGTTTCTCTGGGCTTACCCTGACTGACAAGAGGGCCAGCACCCAGGAGGGCCAGGCACAAGGTAGGGAATTTGCTCCTGAATGGATGCAAGGTGGCAGGACTGTTGAAGGAAGTGGGGCAGGGAGGAAATCATTGCAGCCATCTGGGGTGGTGGGGAGGTGGCGGGTGGGCTAAGGGCTGGGTGCCCTGGGAGGAGCTAAGTCTCTGTGTGGGAGAAATGGCAGGGCCAGGATGGCTTAGACCCCCGGGCCTGGGGCCTCCATCCACATGGCTTCTGCTGGAGCAGCCGTCCTGCCCTGCCCTACACTCCTGATCCGTTTCCCATCACATTCTCTCAAAACACCTCCCAGTTTCCCTTTACGGTAGTTATACATTTGCTTGTAGGATTGTTTGATGAATGTCCATCCTACCCAGCAGAGTCCAAGCTCTGAGAGGCTGGGGACCAGGCTGGGGTTTGCTCACGGTGGCTTGCTCCCAGATGGAGCACTGTCGGGGCTCACTCTTTACGTGTGGAATGAATGAAGGAATGAACGAGTGCAGTGCCGTCATGCCTCCGTGGCCCCCCTCAAGCGCTGGGGTGCATGGAGCGGGGGGCAGGGAGAAAAAGAAGGGAGTGGCTTTGAGGCTTCCCTAGGCACCTGGGGGTGGAGGTGAGGTTACAGTGTGCAGACTTACCTCATAGACTAGAGGAGGCAATGGGTTTGGGAGCCAAGAAATTAGGGTTGGGGTTGGATGCAGTTAGCGAGGCAGGTTATTCATGTGGGTTAGACATAGAAACGTTTCTTGTAGGCAGTTTTGAATTAAAATAGAGTAAGCATTCAGACATCTTTCTTACCGGCACACCAGACCTGATCACCCCGTGGGCAGAAATGTGGATTTACCAGCATAGCCCACCCTCTTTGTCCATCCAAGGTGGAGAGATGGTAATCAGCTCACCTTCTTGTTCATGTGAGCATAGTTATTGTTGTAAAAGTCTATCAAGTTCCCTGTCAAAGGCAAATGCACATTCAGAAAAGCCCACCATCCAAAGGTGGAGATTTGGTAATCACCCCACCTTCTTAGTTCAAGGTTAGCTTAATAATCTTTGTAAATGTATATCAAGCTTCTTGTCAAAGGCAGACATATGTTCTCTTAAGATGCCCAAGCCCATTGGGTGTGAATCCTTCTCTCTCTCTAATAAATTGTCTTAAGGTATACTTGGACTCCCTCTGAAATTCTTTTTTATGGCGAGTCAAAAGTACCCATGGAGCATCACACTGCATCCCACCTGGCAACAATAGGAGTTGGAAAGCTGACCTTCCATACAACCCTGCAATCCCCATACTGGGAATATACCCGAAGGAACTCAAATCACTCTATTTAAAATATACCTGCACACGTATGTTTATTGCGGCATTGTTCACAATAGCAAGAACATGGAACCAACCGTGCTGCCCATCGAAAGAGGACTGGATAAAAAAAATGTGGCACATATACAGGATGGAATATTACACAGCCATAAGAAGGACAAAATTATGACCTTCACAGCAACTCGGATGGACTTAGAATCTATAATACTGAGTGATCTGTCACAGAAACAAAGAACTGAGTACCACATGCTCTCACTCATAAGCGGACCTTGAACAATTATCATAATACTATAAGAAAATGATTGACAGTAGTGGGAAACTGCGGGGGTTGGGGGAGAGGCAGGATTGGCAGGAAGGGAATCTACCGGGGAAGGGGGGGCACACCTCATCAACAAGGGTACCTGCATAACGAACACTTGCATACCTAACCCTGAATTGTACCCCACATCTTTAAAATAAAAGGCAAACAAACAAAAAAACTGAAAAACAAGTAGGAGTTGGTCTTGTTCCTGCTCTCTGGCTTCCAGGAAAGCAGGTGGGACAAGATAGGAGAGTGTGTCATGGACCATCGGGTGGTGACCAAAGATCTGGGTTCCAGCCTTATCTTATCAGGAGCCTACTGGGTAACCTTTAGTCGTCCTGTCCCCCATCTGGGCCCAGTGTCTCCATCTGTCACATGACAGGCAGGGCCAGATGATCCACAAAGATTCTTCCAACACCAAAGTTCACTGAGCTCGGGCAGCAGAATTCCAGGTTCAAGGCCACAGTGGACCTTTCATCTCAACTGCAGAGGGCGAATCCACTTCCTTTCTGAAAGTGGCCTGGGTTGGACAGGTCTACATTCCTTGTTTCCCAGACTTCTTTCAAAAATTTTTTTTAGTTGGGATGCTACTCTATTGCCCAGGCTGGAGTGCAGTGGCATGATCACGGCTCACTGCAGCCTTGACCTCCTGGGCTCAGGTGATCCTTCCACCTCAGCCTTCTGAATAACTGGGACTACAGCCGTGTGCCACCATGCCTGGCTACTTTTTAAAAAATTTTTGTAGAGAAGAGGCCTTGCTATGTTGCCCACTTTGGTCTCAAACTCCCGGGCTCAAGGAATCCTCCTGCCTCAGCCTCCCAAAGTGCTGGGATTACAGGTGTGAGTCACCATGCCTAGCTGTTTTTGTTTTCAACTTGACATTATCTTTATCTCATGGGCTGTCTTTATCTTTTACTTTAGTGATCTAAAAATAAATGCCTAGGGACGTTCAGAGGCTTTCAGGCAATTTCTGTGGCCCTAAATCCCATGATTTTTTTTTCTTCTTCTTTACTTCAATAGCTTTAGGGGCACAAATAGTTTTCAATTATGTGGTTACATTGTATAGCAATGAAGAAATCTGGGCTTTAAGTGCACCCTCTCCTGTGCACTTTGTACCAGATTGGTGATATTTCATCCTTCCACCTCTTCCCTCCTCCCCATTCTGAGCCTCCAGCATCCATTACACCATTCTCTGTGCCTTTGCAGATCCTTAGTTTACAATTCATCGATTTTTAGTATATACAGAGTTACACAATCATGGGTACAATTTTGGAACATTTTCCTCACTCTTCCAAGAAACCCCATATCTACTGTCATTTTAACTTACATATGTGTATCGTAAAAGAACATTTGGGCTGGGCATGGTGGCTCATGCCTGTAATGCCTGCACTTAGGGAGGCTGAGGCAGAAGGATTGCTGGAGCCCAGGAGTTCAAGACCAACCTGGGCAGCCGGGCACATTGAGTAATGCCTATAATCCCAGCACTTTGGGAGGCCGAGGTGAGTGGATTGCCTGAACCTGAGAATTCGAGACCCACCTGGGTAACTTGGAGATATCTCGTCTCTACAATAAATAAAAAAAAAATAGCCAGGCGTGGTAGTGCACACCTGTAGTTCCAGCTACTTGGAAGGTTGAGGCAGAAGGATCTCTGGAGCCCAGCAGGTCGAGGCTGTGGTGACTGGAAGCGTGCCACTGCACTCCAGCCTGGGCACAGAGTGAGACTCCAAAAAAAAAAAAAAAAAAAAAAAGACCACCCTGGGTTACATAGCAAGACCCCCATCTCTACAAAAATAAAAAATAAAAATAATAAGCTGGGTGTGGTGGCGTATGTAGTCCCAGCTACTTGGGAGGCTGAGGTGGAAGGATCCCTTGAGTGCAGGAGTTCGAGGTTGGTGAGCTGTGATGGTGTCACTGCACTCCAGCCTAGGTGATAGAGTGAGACAGAGGGAGAGATGGACATGGTCGTGAATCCAGTGGAAGCAAAACAGAGTTATGTGGTTCTGGCTCGATGCCGTGTCTGCTGCACACTGGGCTTGCTGTCTTGGCACAAAGAGAGGCGATCACGTGTTAAGAGGTGTTGAAGATACAGTGGTCCCAGACTGAGACTTTCTCATTTAAGAAATCCAAGAGATTGAAAAAGAAAAACCTCCCTCTACACATGCCTTGATGGTGCTTGCATTCCCAAGTGATATCCCCTCAGTGACTCCCACTTTGGGAGGCATCCTCTGTGTGTGTGCGTGTGGGGGGGGTAGGACTGGATTGCCACTCCCATTTTATAGATGACAAAACAGAGGAGGAAGGATCCCTTGAGTCCAGGAGTTCGAGGTTGGTGAGCTGTGATGGTGACACTGCTCTCCAGCATAGGTGATAGAGTGAGACTGTGAATCCTTCTCTCTCTAATAAATTGTCTTAAAGTATACTTGGACTCCCTCTGAAATTCTCTTCTATGGTGAGTCAAAAGTACCCATGGAGCATCACACTGCCTTCCACCCGGCAACAATAGGAGTTGGAAAGCTGACCTTCCATACAACCCTGCAATCCCCATACTGGGAATATGCCTGAAGGAACTCAAATCACTCTATTTAAAATATACCTGCACACGTATGTTTATTGCAGCATTGTTCACAATAGCAAGAACATGGAACCAACTGTGCTGGCCCATCAAAAGAGTTAAGTGTTCCCCTGAGTTCCGAAGTGCATAGTGGAGAAAGTTCTTAGTCCCAGGTGCCTTTTTTGAGGGAAGGGAGAATCTCATTCCGTCACCCAGGCTGGAGTGTAGTGGCATGACCACGCTACCACGCCTCAACATGCTGGGCTCAGGTGATCCTTCCGCCTCAGCCTCCTGAGTAGCTGGAACTGCAGACACGTACCATCACGTTTAGCTAATTTTTTGATCTATTGTAGAGATGCGGTCTCGCCAAGTTGCCCAGGCTGGTCTCGAACCTGTGGACTCAGGCAATCCTCTCGCCTCTGCCTCCCAAAGTGCTGGGTTGACAGGTGTGAGTCACTGTGCCCCGGCCCCAGGTACTCTCTCCATGCCTGAGAACTGCTCTTCCCCAGACCTAAACGAGGGGCACATGGCTCCTGTGTGTGCCCACTGCCCACAAGGCTCATCCCTCCCTTGGCTTAGGGCTACCCCTGCAGCGCCTTCACTAGGGTGCGGAAAAGTCCTTTCATTGGTGACCCAGACACGTGAGTCCTTTGGTTCATTTGCCTCGAAGCCATGGAACCGACATCTCTAAGCTAGAGCATCCTGAGGCCAGGTGTTGGCCGTGACATCTTCCTTCCTTTGACTCATTGTAGACAGTCATTGGAGACACCTGAGTGCCAGAGCTGGCCGGGAACCTGTCGGCCATCTGGTTCTGCAGTCCCAAACTATTGACTTGTGAATTCCGTGTTCATTGCCGTAGGCTTT
>NW_007064618.1:0-1320 GCF_000164805.1 Carlito syrichta
GCTGTGGCCTAAGTACTGTAACCTGCCTTCTTGGGTCATTGTCTCTGGGTTCCCCAATTTCCCAGAGAGATGTACTGACATTTTTAGCATCCTAGGCCTTTGCCCATATCCTCCTTGACACTAGGGCAGAGGTCATCACTCCATCCATGATATGTCTCTGGTTTCACAGTTGGAAGTTACTGTAATCACTGAGATGCAGGCACATTGCCTTATTTTACTTGACACATTGGCGGCAATCATTATCCTTGAAACCCCTTTTTCTCCTGCTGTCTTGAATAACATGCTCACTGGGGCTTCCTACTATGTTTCTGGCTTCTTGGTCTCTTTGGAGGTTCCTTCCTACTCCCCTAACCTCTAGATATGGAGGGCCTGGAGGCTCATCCTTAGGCCTGTTCTCCTTACTTTTTGCTGTGATCTCCTCTGTCTTATGGCTTTGAATATCATATACAGGTTCTCTCAGATGTGTATCTCAAGTTCACATCTCACCCCTGAGTAACAAATGCACATCTACTTGCTTCCTCAGCATCTTTTGAATGCACTACTGATGATTTAAATCCAGCATGCCTCAAGTTGAACTCTTGCTACCCCTTCCCCCTGCACCTCCTGAAAATCTTCTCCACCCCAGTCATGGGAAACTTCAGGCCTCTATTTGCTCAAGCTAAAAACTTGGTACCCTTCTTTTTGCCTCTTCTCTCATATCCCAAGTGATGTCAGCTCCACCTTTAAAAGATCCAGAATCCAACTTCTCACCAATCTGCTAAGGTCATGATCATCTAGCCCCTGGGTTATTGCTAAATCTAGCAATTGATCTCCCTGCTTCTTACCTCTTCCTTTACAATCTATTCTCAATATACAGCTCTGAAACTTATTTTTTAAAAATAAAAACCTATGTCAAGGCATGTTATGCCTTTGCTCAAAATTCTCCAATGGCTCCCATCCCATCTGGCCTCCAAAGCCCCACAGGCATGAGCTCCTATCAAAAGCTGTGCAAGGTCTGAGCTATTCCTTTACTTGAAAGCTGATAAGTTATCCTGCCACAATTCCATGGAAACTGGCAAAAGACAGGAGACTCCTGGCTCAGAAACAAAGGACTTTGTTGTTCACGACAATAGCATTAGTCAGAGTATCAGTATTTTCATGCAACCGTTCACTGAGCTCCAATTCCCACAGGGAGCATGAGGCCCAAGTAAAACTTGTACTTGAATTGGGTTGCCCACTCAGGAGAGGAACTCTGAACTTAGAGAGCCCAGCTCTTTCCTATGGGCAGTAGGTGTGTCTGCTCCTCACTCCAGAGGGAGACACAGTCTTTATTTTCATGAA
>NW_007064619.1:0-1320 GCF_000164805.1 Carlito syrichta
AACAGCCTGGCATGGATAAGAGTGGTATGAAACCACTTGGCATGGATCAGCATGGACCAAGACCCCCTGGCATGGATCAGCAAGGACTGGTACTGCCTGGCCTAGATCAACAAGGACTGGTTCCACCTCTTACAGAGCAGCATGGCTTGGGGTCATCTGGTTTGATGCCAGTTAGTACAGCCCAACGAGGTTTTGTACAGCCCAGTCTGGAAGCATCTGGCTCCATACAACCTGGCATGGATCAGCGTGGTCTGGTGCAACCTGGTGCAGGTCAGCCTGGCATAGTTCAACCTGGAGCAGAGCAGACCGATGCAGTGCAGCCTGGGACAGATCAGCACAGTTTGATACAGCCTGGAATGGATTGGCATGGTCTGGTGCAATCTGGTGCATTTTCTAGTGGTTGGCTACAGCCTGATGCATATCCACCTGGTCTGGTACAGCCTGGTGCATACCCCCCTGGTCTGGTACAGCCTGGTGCATACCCTCCTGGTCTGGTACAGCCTGGTGCATACCCACCTGGTTTGGTCCAACCTGTTATAGATCAACATGGTTTGGTTCAGCTAGGAGCTGATCAACATAGTTTTGTGCAGCCTGGTGCAGATCAGCATGGTTTGGTGCAACCTGGTACATACCTACCTAGTTTGGCACAGCCTGATACAGACCAGCATGGTGCATATCATGTTGGCTTGGTGCAACCTGGAATGGCTCAGCTTGGCTTAGTCCAACCTGGTGTAGATCTGCGTGGTTTGGGCCAACCTGGAGTGGATCAGCATGGTTTGGCCCAACCTGATGCAGGTCAGCATGACTTTAGAATAGATCAGCAAGGTTTGGGCCAACCTGGAGTGGATCGGCGTGGTTTGGGCCAACCTGGTGCAGATCAGCCTGGTTTGGGCCAACCTGGAGTAAATCAGCATGGTTTGGTGCAACCTGGAGTGGATCAGCAGGGTTTGGGCCAATCTAGAGTGGGTCAGCATGGTTTGACACAACCTAGTACAGTTCAGCGTGGTTTGGCACAACCTGGTGCAGTTCATCGTGGTTTGGTGCCACCTAGAATGGATCAGCGTGGTTTTGTGCCACCTGGTGTAGATCAGCTTGGTTTGGTGCCACCTGGAGTGGATCAGCGTGGTTTAGTCCAACCTAGAGAGGATCAGCTTGGTTTGGGCCAACCTGGTGCGGATCAGCGTGGTTTGGGCCAACCTCGTGCGGATCAGCGTGGTTTGGGCCAACCTCGTGCGGATCAGCCTGGTTTAGGCCAACCTCGTGCGGATCAGCGTGGTTTGGGCCAACCTGGAGCGGATCAGCGTGGTTTGGGCCAACCTC
>NW_007064620.1:0-3024 GCF_000164805.1 Carlito syrichta
CACTGCACTCCAGTCTGGGTGACAGAGTGAGACTCCAATTCAAAAAAAAAAAAAAAGAAATATTTATTTCTATTCATATTTATAAACTGAAGAACAGGTTATTTATTTTTTTAAATTTTAATCAAGATATAATTCATATGCTGTGAAATTTACCCCTTTAATTATTATTTAATGAAGATACAATTCTCATACTCATAAAATTTACAGCTATCCACTTTGTACAATTCGGTCATTTTAGTATGTCCACTGTGTTGCACAGTCATCATCACTATCTAATTTGAGAACATCTTTATCACCTCCAAAAGAAACCCCGTATCCATTAGCAGTCACTCTCCATTCCTTTCTCCTCGAAGCCCCTGGCAACCACTAATCTACTTTCTGTCTCTATGGATTTATCTATTCTGGACATTTCATATAAATGAAATCATACAATATGTGACCTTTTGTGTCTGGCTTCTTTCACAAGGAACGGAGAAAAACAGCTACCATTTGTTGGTTGCCATGACTACCACATCCCACGTACTGTTATTGGGAACTTTGTGTGCATTATCTTTAATCCTGCCAATAACCCTGTGGCAGAGTAGACCTATCATCTTCATTTTAATGAGGAAACTGAAGCACAGAACTGATCAGTAACTTGTATAAAATGCAGCAGCTCATAGATGGCAGAGTTAAAATGCAAACCCAGGCCAGTCTGTAGCCCAATTCCACACCCTTTGCACTCCATGTCTCTTCCTCAGGGTCTCATGGATGTGCACAAGTCGTGTGGTATTATTGCAGCCAGGGCAAAGGAGTTGAATCAGTCTAGTGGTGATGGGAAGGACAGCCCCAAGCTCTCCTGAACTTGGTGCCTCTTGGTGGAGTGGGTGCTAGAGACACTCCATCTTAATCCGTGCTTTTGATCTTACCAATGTTGTCTGTGGAAGTCCTGCATGCCCTTTTCCCCTGTGGCTCCCTGGAGTGAACATACTAAAAATTACTGAATTGTACGAAGTGGATAGCTGCAAATTTGATGAGTATGAGAATTATATCTTCATTAAATAATAATTAAATAACTAAAAGGATAAATTTCATGGTATGTGAATTATTTCTTTTTTTTTTTGAGTTGGAGTCTCACTCTGTTGCCCAGACTGGAGTGCAGTGGCCACTCCCGACCACTGCAGCCTCAACCTGCTGGGCTCCAGCAATCCTTCCGCCTCAGCCTTCCAAGTAGCCGGAATTACAGGCATGCACTGCCACGCCCGGCTAATTTTTTGATTTATTGTAGAGATGAGATTTCACCAAGTTGCCCAGGCGGGTCTCGAACCCGCAGGCTCAGGCAATTCACTCAACTCGGCCTCCCAAAGCGCGGGATTACAGGCTGAGCCACCAAGCTCGGCCAACGCATTTTTTTTTGGTCAGTCTTTCTCTGTCACCCATGATGGGGTGCAGTGGCACAATCATGGCTTATCACAGCCTCAAACTGCTGGGCTCAGTTGAGCACCCCACCTGAGTTCCAGAGCAGCTGAGGTACTATAAGCACGTGCCACCTGGTTGGGTTAAATATTGTTTTACTTTTGTAGAGATGAGGTCTTACTATGCTGTCCAGGCTGGTCTTGGACTCCTGGGCTCCAGCAGTCCTACTACCTCCGTCTCCCAAAGTTCTGGGATTACAGACATGAGCCACCGTGCCTGGTCCTCATGCTTATTTTGAATATTAGTATGAATGTGTTTTGAATTTATTCTGAAATAATTTCAAATGATAGAAAAGTTGCAAGAACTCTCATGCTCCCTTCACTCAGATTCCCACGCTTTTAAAATTTCACCATCTCTGCATTCACTCTGTCTATATGTGTCTGCTCTATGGGCTTGCTGTTATTACCTTGAGTCTTTTTATGATATTCTGATATAAAGCCTCAGACTCGACACCTTGACACGCTTAAATATCCAGTGTGAGTATCCACCATCCAATGTTAGCTCAGAGCTAAGCTCAGTCAGACGTTTTGACAGGAAACCTACAAAAATAAGGCAGGTCTCTTCACCCATGTCTCCAGCAGGCACACGGTGTTGACTGTTTGCTTATCTAGTCAAGTGGTTTACGCCACCACAAAATCACCATATGTTTTTCTAGTTGATAAATATTCCTTCATAAATATATATATATAAGGGGGGAACCCAAATAACCCGGACTTTATTTATAAAAAATTGTGTATTATTCTTACATGTTTCAACTTCAGTCACCTTCAAAATCCTCTCCGTTTGATACAATACGTCTATCGAGACACTTTTTCCACTGCTCAAAACCATTTTTGCACCAGGTGTGGTGGCTCACTCCTATAATCCTAGCACTTGGGGAGGCCGAGATGAGAAGATTGCCTGAGCCCATGAGTTCTAGAACAGCCTGGGCAATGGGGTGAGGCCACATCTCTACAACAAATAAAAAAATTAACCAGGTGTGGTGGCGGGCACCTGTAGTTCCAGCTACTTGGAAGGCTGAGGTGGAAGGATCTCCAGAGCCCAGCAGGTTGAGGCTGCCATGGCTGTAAGCATGCCACTGCACTCCAGCCTGGGTGACAGAGTGAGACTCCGACTCAAAAAAAAAAAAAAGGTTTTAAACTTGTCAATTTTGATTCCTTTTAGTGTTTCTGCAGTTTTTTTTTTTCACCTTTTCCACACTGACAAAACATTTTCCTTTGAGGACTTTTTTCATCCAGGAAAACAACAACAAAAAAAGTCACTGGGGGTGAGATAGGATGAATAGGGAGGGTGGGACACGAGGGTCTTGTCATTTTTGGTCAAAAACTGATGAACAAGCCTGGCTCGGTGGCTCAGCCTGTAATCCCGCGCCTTTGGGAGGCTGAGGTGAGTGGATGGCCTGAGCCTGCGGGTTCCAGACCCGCCTGGGCAACTTGGCGAGACCTCATCTCTACAATAAATCAAAAAATCAGCCGGGCATGGTAGCACGCCTGTAATTCCGGCTACGCGGAAGGCTGAGGCGGAAGGATCGTCAGAGCCCAGCAGGTCGAGGCTGCGGTGGCCGGGAGC
>NW_007064620.1:3044-8849 GCF_000164805.1 Carlito syrichta
CTAATTTTTTATTTATTGTAGAGATGAGGTCTTGCCAAGTTGCCCAGGCGGGTCTCGAACCCTCGGGCTCAGGCATTCCACTCACCTCAGCCTCCCAAGGCGTGGGATTACAGGCTGAGCCACCGAGCCCGGCTATATCTTAATTAAAAGAAAAAGTGACCTATTTCTCAGTTTATACATAAAATAGAAATGAATATTTCTAAAATGTGGATAAGAGTAGTACTCACCTCACAAGGTTTTGTAAAAATTTAATGAGTTGATTTTTGAAAAATATTTAGATCAATGCTGGTACACTATAAAAGCTCAATAAGCTATTACTGTTATTGTTATTGTCATGATCCCCAATTGTAGTCCTTGGTTTTACTCAATTTGCATGTGTAGGCTGCAGAGTTTGTATGGAGGAATTCCTGCATTTCTTCATCTTTGAGATAGACGTGGAATCATGATGAAGCAAGTCAAGATTTCTACGAAGGGAAGGAAAAAAATCCAATGGAATTCCTTCAAGTATTCTCCCAAAGTCTGCAGCTCAGGCAGGCTTCCTTCTAAAACCCATTGAATGGCACCAGCTCCCCTTCTCTGGATGGGCTTCCGAAGCTGGCAGTTCATATTTGCTTCCACAAGAGGAGGTTTAGGGGCTGCCCAATGGTTTGATGCAGAGAGCCATTTATGCTGTTGGCCTGCATTGACACTTTCTCCCAACGTAAGGCTCTTCAAGGCGTGGTCTGTGAGATCTGGGGGAATATAGTACTTTAAAAAGAAAGGATTGTACCTGATTGATAAAGCTGAGATTTGTACCAGGTGATGGTAATAGTTATTCTTTGATGGCATGGAGGATTTCACATATAAGAGAAAATCGTGTTTCAAAGAGCAGAATCCTAGAATGTTAGAGCTGGAAGTGATCCTCAAGATGGGGTATTCAGCACTTCTTTTTAAGAAACAAATACATTTATCAAGTCTAAGAAAAGAGTGCATGATAGGGCAAGAGTATGTGTGGTATCTGTGGGTGTCAACGAGACAGACTGCTAGGGTCATGGTGCTCTGGTCACTTTCCCTGGTGAAATCTTGGCCCCAATGATTCCTGTATTTCAATGACATGCAAACATATCTGAATGCCTCATCAATGAGAGCTGGTGCTCATTGTATCATAGACTCTTCTGGACCTTGGTGCTGCTGAGTCACTGGCTCTCTTGGGTAAAAATGTGCCTTCTGCAGGGTGAACCCTAGTCACTACCAAGAACACTGTTGGTGATAATGATGATGATGGTGATGACATCTTCCCAGAAAACTCAGAGAGTGGTGTGCAAGACTTGTACTCAGCCGGGCTCGGTGGCTCAGCCTGTAATCCCGCGCCTTTGGGAGGCTGAGGTGAGTGGATTGCCTGAGCACGCGGGTTCGAGACCCGCCTGGGCAGCAAGACCTCATCTCTACAATAAATCAAAAATCAGCTGGGCGTGGTAGAGCATGCCTGTAATTCCGGCTACTTGGAAGGCTAAGGCGGAAGGATCGCCGGAGCCCAGCAGGTCGAGGCTGCGGTGGCTGGGAGCGACCACTGCACTCCAGCCTGGGCGACAGAGTGAGACTCCAACTCAAAAAAAAAAAAAAAAAAGACTTGTACTCTAGTGATTTGTGAGGATCCCTTGGGGTACCAGATTCCTCCATCTGCCATCCTTCCTCAAAACCACCCTTCTCCTCTGAAGGACCGCCAGGCAACCTAATGGGGGAGAGGTGACAGCGATGGTCCACAGAGCAGGACCAAAATACTCAACACTATAATTAGCCCTCTCCATGGACCAACCCCAGAGCTCTTTTATTTATATACTGTACAAAAGCAGATGTTTATACTAACACTTATGGATGATGAAGAATTAAGTGGCATTTTCTATGTTCTGTATAAGATGGCAGAGAAGTGGATATTACTTTTCTAGAGATAGTGCCTGCCAAAAGAGTTTGTTTCAATGATTTGGAAAATGCAGGTCCAAATAGCTCTTTTCTTCAGATTGCTGAATTGATTTGCTTGTTACTGCGGCTAGAGGCCTCTAAGGGTCGCTGTTGAGTTTTCAGAGGAATTTAGAAGCTGGCAGGAGAGACAGGGTCTAGAGGGAAAACTGCTTCTTTGATTTAGGGGACAGTGTGTCTCAGGCTCCCCTTTATAACTTTTTATTTCGAGATCATTTTAGACGTACAAAAAGGTTTTGAGTTCCTATATACACTTCACCCTGCACCCCCTTATTTTATATAACCACAGAATATTTATCAAAAGTAAGGCATTAATCTTGATATAGTACTATTAACCAAACTAAAAAATTTATTTAGATTTCATCAGTTTTTCCACTTAAGTCTCTTTTCTATTCCAGAATCCAATCCAGGATTCCACATGGCATTTGTCGTCTTCGTCATATCATGTCTCTGGCCTGTGACAGTTTCTTGGTCTTTCTTTGTCTTTCATGACCTTGACATTTTTGAAGGGTAGTGTTCAGGTGTTTTGTAGACTGTCCCTCCATTTGGGTTTGTCATGATTAGAATGTAATATAAATTTCTCATGATTAGACAGAAATAGACTGAATAGGGAGTCCTAACTTTTTTTTTTTTTTTAGTTGGAGTCTCACTTGGTCACCCAGACTGGAGTGCAGTGGCCGCTCCCGGCCACCGCAGCCTCGACCTGCTGGGCTCCGGCGATCCTTCCGCCTCAGCCTTCCGAATAGCCAGAATTACAGGCATGCGCTACCACACCCGGCTGATTTTTCGATTTATTGTAGAGATGAGGTCTCGCTGCCCAGGCGGGTCTCGAACCCACGGGCTCAGGCAATCCACTCACCTCAGCCTCCCAAAGGCGCGGGATTACAGGCTGAGTCACCGAGCCCGGCCTTTTTAAAATTTATTATAAAGATGTGGTGTACAATTCAGGGTTAGGCATACAAATGTTCATTATGCAGTTACCCTTGTTGATGAGGTGTGCCCCCCTCCCCTAACAATTTCCCTCAACTGCCAATCCCTTTCTTATAGTATTATAATTGTTCAAGGTCCGCTTATGAGTGAGAACATACAATACTTTGTTCTTTGTTTCTGTGATAGATCACTGAGTATGATTGGGGAGTCCTAACTTCTTACAGTTAAATTTAAGAAAGGGAAAAGTTAATTTTCTCTGGCTTCCTGCATCCTCGCTCAATGCTCTCTGCGACCATCTCTAGTCTACTGCTCTCTGCCCTCAGTGGCCAAGTTTTGTAAGCATTTGCTCTGTGCCCAATCCAATGATAGGGGCTTAGGGGCACTACAGAAAGAAAGCAGGCTCGCTCTCTCGCTCTCTCTCTCTCTCTCTCTCTCTCTCTCCTCCCCTTCTCTCTCTCTTTCTTCCCTCAAACTTCACACTCTAGGAAGGAATTCCAGCCTCCTACATTGAGGCTACAAGGAAGCCACACAGCGCTCCTTTTAACAAGGTTTGAGTAGAGAGGCAGTCCCTCCTACAGTTATAATTCATCATGGCATTACTTATTTTGTGAAAAACAATCATGTCCCAAAAGCAAAGTATTAAACTTGCCATGTTTGTACTGAATTCTGGGGAAGCTTCCTGAGATTACCTTCCCAACTGGGTGATGTGACGTTTTATCTCAGTGGTTCTGATTTTTCTTACTTTTGGTGGAGGGAGAAGCAGTAACTCTTAGTTTTCTGAGTTTCTAGAGAGATGATAAATATTATGAAATCATCAACATTGTAGCTCAGAACATGATTCTTCCAATGTATGCCAATTGCTAAGATTTATTATGTTTTTCTGATAAAAAATTTGGCATTTTTAATTAAAAACTTGGGACTTTTGATTATAGTTCCATTGAGCATCAGCATGAGAAGATGCTGTTCAGAGTCCTGTCATTTTACAGATGAGATCAGTGAGTCCAGTAGGAAAAACAATTAATCAAAAAAATCTGTGTTGCCCATTTTCTGGTGCTCAGCTCTCTATACTAGTTGGTAGAAGGGTGTATAGGTCTATAGGACATGGTACCTATCCTTAAAAAGTTTAAAGATCAGCCGGGCTCGGTGGCTCAGCCTGTAATCCCGCGCCTTTGGGAGGCTGAGGTGAGTGGATTGCCTGAGCCCGCGGGTTCGAGACCCACCTGGGCAGCGAGACCTCATCTCTACAATAAATCAAAAAAATCAGCCGGGTGTGGTAGCGCATGCCTGTAATTCCAGCTACTTGGAAGGCTGAGGCGGAAGGATCGCCGGAGACCAGCAGGTCGAGGCTGCGGTGGCCGGGAGCGGCCACTGCACTCCAGTCTGGGCGACAGAGTGAGACTCCAACTCAAAAAAAAAAAAAAAAAAAAAAAGTTTAAAGATCTAGAATAGGAGTGCTTACTACTCCATTTAAGGTAATAAAGAGCAAGGCAGGATAGTGTGTTTTGGTACTGATGCTAAGTATCATAAAAATTCATAGGCAAATCCAAAAAAGCTTGAAAACATCTTAAATAGGAGGCAGAAACTGAGCTGGATCTTTAATGATTGATTGGATGTAGAGAGAGAAAAAGCCAGCATACAGAAGGCCCCAAAAGCCAAGTAGAAAATGTGGAAAGACCGGGCTCAGTGGCTCAGCCTGTAATCCCGCACTTTGGGAGGCCGAGGTGAGTGAATTGCCTGAGTCAGCGGGTTTGAGACCCGCCTGGGCAACTTGGCGAGACCTCATCTCTACAATAAATCAAAAAAATTAGCCGGGCGTGGTGGCACGTGCCTGAAGTTCCAGCTACTTGGAAGGCTGAGAAGGAAGGATCGCCGGAGCCCAGCAGGTCGAGGCTGCGGTGGCCGAGAGCGGCCACTGCACTCCAGTCAGGGCGACAGAGTGAGACTCCGACTCAAAACAAAAAAGAAAAAAGAAAATGTGGAAAGATTTGGAGCACATGAGTGATATGAAGGGAGCAGTATTTTCAGAAGTTTCATCTGCCAGAGATATGCTATGAGATCAACTGTTGTGAGTTGAGAGTCATTGCCAGGCAAGTGTGACATTTATTCTGGGCCTCCCGGAGGCAGCGCCAAAGCACCATGGTCCACTAGCGAGACTGGGAATCAAGCAGGAAAGGAAAACTCTGCTACAGGGAACCAGTGGGAGAGAGTTTTTGGAGAAAATGTATCCCTGAGTTTCCTTAAATGTTGATTGAAAAAGCATATTGGTTAACATTCTAAAAATGCTTATTATGTGTGCATTAGATCATGTAATCCCTCATATAGAGGAGGAAACTGAGGCTTGGAAAATAAGTACCCCCCAAAATTACAAGGCTGGAAAATAGCAAAGTAAAGTTTCCCAGCTAGACCTGTCTGTTTTCAGAGTCCCTATCTCCCAGCACCCTACACATGGCCACATTATTTCTTCTTTGTTAGAGCTGGAGGAACCTTTGGATTCCAGTGCAAACTCTCATTTTAATGATGAACAGGCCAAAGCTCAAACAAGCAGAGTGGTGCACCTAATCTCTGACTAATTTGCTCTTCTTCAAAATGTTAGTGCCTCTGACACCAGGTGTCTGTGCTGAAAATAGGATGTCTGGTCCTGATGTCACAGAATAACTTGAGGGAACAAACTCTCTCTAAAAGAGTTCAGGCTTTAGACTTTACTGATTAAAATTGGGGTCTCCACATTGTTCAGTGATTCCTCCCCTTTGTTGTGACTAGAGATCTGGTTCTGGAGCTGGGCAGTCAGTTGTGAGGATGGTGGGAATAGATATTGTCCAACCTTTATATTTTGATTCCAATAACTCTGAAGGCTTTTCTCTTCTTCTTCTTTTTTTTTTTTTTGAGTTGGAGTCTCACTCTGTCACCCAGACTGGAGTG
>NW_007064620.1:8891-24106 GCF_000164805.1 Carlito syrichta
CTCGAACCCGCAGGCTCAGGCAATCCACTCACCTCAGCCTCCCAAAGCACTGGGATTACAGGCTGAGCCACCGAGCCCGGCTGGCTTTTCTCTTCTTATACCATACCACTATGTGTCCTTGGGCAAATTGCTGACGCTTTCTGAATATTAGCCTTTTCATTTGTAAAGTGAGACTAGTGATCATACCTGCCTTTTAAAGGTTGTGAGTATGAAAATGAAACAGCTTTGGTCAAGCATACAAAGTAGACAGTCAATAAATGTTCCCTGAAATACCTTGGGAGGATAAGCAGCAGGTGGCAGAGTGGCAAGATCATAACAGCAAACTACACATAGTTTTAGAGAAACTTCACTATAAGAGTAATGACAATATTCACCATTTACTGAGTGTATGCTATGACCAAGAATTGAGTTGGATGCTTTGCACAGAATATGTCCAGTTTTGATGACAATCCTGCAAGGTAAGATTTACTAAACACAGTTCATAGGTGAGGAAACCGACTTTCAGCTATGTTAAGCTAATCTTCCAGGTCCTGCAGATGGGAAGTAGTAGAGATGGGATTCCACCTCAGGTTTCTTGGGCTTTAAATGGATTGTACTTGTTCCTCTGCCAAGATGTTTCTCATTTTCATTAAGTGCTGGACTTTCAAGTCGGTCTGGTTAAGATGCTACCTTTATGTTCAGAAGCTGTAGCCAGACCATAAGGGCTTCCTGGTATTCCTTTTTAGGAGCTGGTTTTCAGAAAACCAGCCCTTTTTCAGAAAGTCAGCCCTGCTTCTTCCAACTACAGTCTGTTTAGGGCCCATGTGGTATTTTACCTTTGGGTTTCCTACTTTATTCACCTGATGTGATTCTAAACATCATCTGAATCATTCCTGAAATGAAAATTCACACTCGAGACACACTTTTGCCACAAGTGTAAATGTTTGGAACAATTATGCTTTGGAAATTGAAGGCAGTTTCAAAAAAAAAAAAAAAAAAAGGTGTTCTAGAAATGGCTTTAGTAATAGCAACACCACTGAGGTCCTAAGATGACAGCTTTAGAAATAAGCAAACCCATCTGGAAGTTGAAGTACTGACGTGGAGACCCAAAATAGAAAGATGTAATTCCTCCCCATCTCCCACCCCAGCCAAGGTATTCCGTGTCTGTAAAGTGAGTGGGTTGTGAATTGGTGTGCTTGTGTGGGGGAGGGTTCCTTCAACATAATGGACCAGAGGAGCAGAGGAGACTGGGAGAGAGACGCGGTATTTTCCTGCAAGTCTTCAAATACCTAAATTCCTTTCTCTAAGACTAGATTCATGGTTTTTAACTGCAGAGTCTTCATTTTTTTTCCCCTATGAAATCTAATTGAAAACACCCAGCGGCTGCTCTGGTAGGACAATGGGAGTTGGGGGCGGTAGAGCCCCACCCACAAAGAACCTCTAGCTATGGGCAATAGGCCTTGCAGATCCTAAAGCGGACCCAGAATGCTTTTTTTTTTTTTTGAGTTGGAGTCTCACTCTGTCATCCAGACTGGAGAGCAGTGGCCGCTCCCGGCCACCGCAGCCTCCACCTGCTGGGCTCCGGCGATCCTTCCGCCTCAGCCTTCCGAGTAGCCGGACTTACAGGCGCGCGCTACCACGCCTGGCTGATTTTTTGATTTATTGTAGAGGTGAGGTCTCACCAAGTTGCCCAGGCGGTTCTCGAACTCACAGGCTCAGGCAATCCACTCACCTCAGCCTCCCAAAGGAGCGGGATTACAGGCCGAGCGACCGAGGCTGACCAGAATGCTCTTGTAGGACACAGTTGAAAAACTACTGCTAAGATAATTCGTGGGATTTCTTAGTGATTTTTTTTCCATGAAGGATTCCTGTGTGCCAGTTCCTATACTGCTGGACTTCAGTTTTCTCACCTAAAAATGAATAATCTCTCAGTTCCCCTCAAATTCTAATAATTTGGGATTTTAATGTCCTCTAATGATCAGGGCCAGGCAGTGAGGGTGAGAAACCTTTGCCGACAGACCTTCCCACACAGGGCTTCAACTCATCCATGGTGGGGGTTGAGGGGACCTGCTCTGTGGAGCTGAAATGCACCAGAGCTCCTGCTGGTTCCCTTCCTCCTTGCTGCTTCTAATGGTTAATGGACAACTGGCTCCATTGTATACAGATTTCTCCAACAAGTCTTCTGCTGCGTTTTACTGCCTTGGAACTGCTCAACTGATGTGCATGTAGCTCATTTCACTCATTCACAACAAAGATGGCAACTCCTGCCAAGTCAACAGAATGCAGTTAAATACACCGAAAATCATACGACGCATTCAGTAAGTGTTTGCCAAGCACAGACTGCATGTTCAGGAGGCAACAACTCCAAGAGGAGTTGAAAAACCATCTGCACCATGACCTCTATTTTGTGGTATGACCTGGAGCAAGCTACACAGTCTGGCACCATTTTCTTCTTTAAAATGTCCAGGTTCATACCTCATCAACAAGGGTACCTGCATGATCAATGTTTATATACCTAACCCTGAATTGTACCCCACATCTTTATAATAAAAATTAAAAAATAAAAAAAATTGTGCAAGTTTGATTAGATGAGCCTTAAGGTCCGGGTTCTAAAATTCTCTTGATTCCTTTCTTGTATTAAAAACAAGAATAAAAGATGCCCCTCAGAAAAAGTAACAGCAGGCATCGGTTCTGCTCCTGAAGAAGAGCGGAGAATTGCATTGAAAGACAGGTTGGGGTGACATTGTGAATAGCCTTGAGAAACAATTGAAGATGTTTGGACATCTTGTTGCCATGGAGAATCACTGAAAGTTCTGTGGGACAATAGTGCTGAGGAGAGTTTTAGTTAATATAAAAATAAATCCCCAGGAAGAAAGAGTAATAGCATGAGAACAGTAAGGAAGGAGCCAAGGTAGTTTTCTCGGCAGACTCTAAAAGATGTGCGCTGTACCTCTTTTGTTTTCACAGGTGCATTTGTTTTGTTTTTTTTTTACATAATGTAGCACTAATTATTATGATTTACAAGTTTTGAGTTGAAAAAAGTAAAATGCTGAGAAGGATGAAGAATTCAGCTTCCTACTTCTTACATTTTTTGGATAAGTTATATATTTTATATTTTAAATGTCTTCTGAGAGAAGAGGAGCCATTCAGTATCAGCCTGCCAGCATGCTGTCCCTAGGGACAGAATACTCTAGCTCCTTCATGGGAATCAGTTAAGATCGACGGACAGGATAAAGGGATCTGTTCAACATTTTTTTTTAATAGAAATAAGATTTATTGACAACTTCTAAAACAAAGGCTGGCTCAATTTCTTACCAAACTATTCACCCTCTCAATGACTCCGTTTTTTCATCTGTAAGGTTGAACTTATGAGAGTTCCTACTGCACAGAGTTATGAGGATTAAATAATATAATATTTTCAAAGTGGGAGTTTGCATTATTTAATAAATGCTAATAGGCCAGGCATGGTAGCGCATGCTTGTTATCTCAGCATTTTGGGAGGCCGAGGCCGGAGAATCACTTGAGCCCAGGAGTTTGAGACCAACCTGAGCAACATGGTAAGACCTTGTTTCTACAAAAAAAAAAAAAAATTAGCCAGGCATGGTAGTGCATGCCTGTAGTCCCAGCTACTTAGGAGACTGAGGTGAAAGGATCATTTGAGCCCCAGAGGTCAAGGCTGTGGTGAGCCAGTCTGTGCCACTGCACTCCAGCCTGGCTGTTGTAGTGAGACCCTGTCTCAAAAAAAAAATGCTAATGGAAAATGTTTCACTGTTTAGGAAAAAAAAGTAAATGCAGAATTTTAGGATTTTATTTTATACCTTATATCACTTCTCAAAGGCCTCACCTCTCAACACTGTCACATTGGGGATTAAACTTCAACATGAATTTTGGAGGAGACAAATGTTCAAACCATAGCAATTACTTTGGGAAAGTCACATGTCCTCTCTGAGTCTCATTACAATGCCCACCTTGGAGGTATCTGTGTATCTTAATATGTATGGCTCCCAGTCATCCTTCAGCAAGAGTTTTTCTGAGCACCTACTATGTGCCTGAGCGCTGTTCTAGGTTCGAGGATACAACAGAGAACAAAACTGACAACGTCCCTGACCTTGTAGAGTTGATCAGTAAATCTACAGCACACCAGAGTGTAGCAAGAGCTAAAAGGAAAGATAAGGCAGGGTAGGGGGGTGGGAGGGAGGCTTACTGGTGATGAAGGGATTATATTTAGGGTGAGCAGGGAAGGCCTCATCGATAAAGGTCATTTGAACAGAGACCAGAGAGAAGTGATACTTGAGTCATACTCTGACAGAACTTTTATCCTTGGATGCTTTCCCTGCCTGGGACACTCTGTCCCCAGATAGCACCATGGCTGACTCCCTCATCTCCTATAGGTCTCTGTCCTTCAGATCTTTTTCATGGTGGAAATAGCTGTGCATCACAGCCAATCTCTGCCTCCTCACCCCATTTAATTGTTCTCCGTAGTACACATCACCATCTGGCATATATTTGTTACATATTGGTTTAATGCCTGTCTTTAGGACAGAGGTTGGCAAACCACAGTCTGTGGGTCAACACACTACTGTCTGTTTTTATAAATAAAGTTTTATTAGAATACAGCCACCCTCATCCTTTTGCGTATTGTGTGTTGGCTTTTGCACTACAACAGCACGGTTGAGTAGTTGTGAAAGAGCCAGTATGGCTCTCATAGCTTAAACTATTTGTTACTTGATCCTTCATAGAAAAAGAAGTTTGCTTACCCCTGTTCTAGAAATAAGCCCCATAGAAGCAGAAACTTTGTTTTGTTTATTGCTGTATCCCCAGGTCCTAGCCAGTGCTTGGCATGTAGTAGGTCCTCAATAAATACTATTTGTTGAATTAGTAAATGAATGTAGAAGAGTAATTAGAATAATGGGAAAACCAGGTAAGTCTTGAGTCTTGAATGCTGTGCTAAAGGGCTTGGTTGTTCTATGGTGGTTGTGTGGGTTGTTTCCTATGGGAAACAAGGTGAGGGAAACTCTCTGGATTCTGTCAATGATGAGGTTAAACAGTTATTCCTACCATGAGATTACTATTATTCATGAAAACATGCATGCTAGAGACATTGTGTATAAAGTATGGGCATGCGGGCACTATTTTTGAACATCTGGTACCATTGCCCAAGGCAGAACAGAGGTTGTTTAAGGACAGGACACCCGGGGTTACAATGTGCAGTGGGTGCTTCCTGCTTCCCCTGCTGACCAGCTGCGAAATCTGGAGAATTTAATGAACTTCTCTATATCTCAGTATCCTCATCTTCGAAATGGGATATTAACAGAGCTATCCTGATGTGATTGTTTATGGATTTAAGGAGTTAATTTGTAAAGTGTTTGGCTCAGTATCTGGCACTTAGTAAACTATTAATTAATGTGAGTTGATATTAGTGATTCTACATTATTAACAACTTATTATAACAGTTTATAATGTAGGGTAGAAGAGAATTTAATTTTACCCAAGGAGAAGTCTGGCCTTTGCCTTTAGCTTCTGGATGGTAATCTCCAAGGCCTCGGACTGTCATGCCTGATAGGAGTGTCTTTCTTTGTCTGAGGGCCTTGGGCCAGCCAGATGGTAACTAAGTGATGTATAGTGAGGACTCAGAGCCACACCAATAATATGATGTGTAATGGGGCTATGGATCATGCAGCCTGACCTTCCGAAGGGCTGGAAACTAAGATCAGCCATGTGGGCAGTTAGCCGTTCCTACATGATAGAGTCCCAGTAAAGACACCAAGGCTCAGGTTAGCTTCCCTGACTGGCAACACTCATTGCATATTGTCACACATCAATGCCAGAAAAGTTGTGCAGTCCTGATTGTGGGGAGAGGACAACTGGGAGGTCTGTGTTGGATATCCTCCTGGGCCCTGTCCTGTTTGTCTTTCCTTCGTTGATTCAAATTTTTAATCTGTATTTTTGCTCTGTAATAAACTGTAACTATAACAACTTTTCAGTGAGTTCTGTGAGTCTTTCTAGTGAATTATTAAGACTTAGGGTGGTTTTGGGAACCCCCTAAATTTGCAACTGGTGTCAGTGGTAAGGGCGGCTCTGTGTGGACTGTTCTCTCCAACTTGGCAGTTGGCTATCTTTTTGCAAATTTGCAGGGTGGGGGTCTCCATGTAACCCTGGTCTTTTCCCAGCCTATTAAGAGGCATAGGGTCCCAACACACCCACCCCAGGACACCTGCATCCTTCTCAATCTCCCGTCACTGAGGCTGACAAGAGGACAGGACCACTATCTTAGCATTCCAGGGACATCATCTCATAGGGGTTGCAGAACTGGGCATTTCTGACAGAAATGGGGGTCCGGGAGGGAGGAAGACATATGTTTCCCTTCTTTTTTTTTTGAGTTGGAGTCTCACTCTGTGGCCCAGACTGGAGTGCAGTGGCCGCTCCTGGCCACCGCAGCTTCGACCTGCTGGGCTCCGGCAATCCTTCCGCCTCAGCCTCCCAAGTAGCTGGAACTACAGGCGCGTGCTACCACGCCCGGCTGATTTTTTGATTTATTGTAGAGACGAGGTCTCGCCAAATTGCCCAGGCAGGTCTTGAACCCGCGGGCTCAGGCAATCCACTCATCTCGGCCTCCCCAAAGCGCAGGATTACAGGCTGAGACACCAAGCCTGGCTATGTTTCCCTTCTTTCTTCCATAGAACTTTGTGGTAAATGCCTTGACCTCATACTGGGGCCTCGTACTCGGTGGAGGGGGACAGATGGCACCTAACCTAAGGGGAGTGAGGTTGACATCTGTGGGAGAGAAAAACATATCAATATATAATAATGGCAATAACCATAATATTTTAAAATGTTGATCTTCTCATTCATGTGCACACAGCTCTGCGCATGTTTGTTTCTTTAGAACAAATTCTTAGAAGTGGAATAATTGCTATCTCAAAGGAGTCATCCATTCAGCAAGCACCTAATGGGTCCCTATTTTATGCTGGACACTGTTCTAGGCAGTTGGGAGGTATCTTGGGTACGAGGTCCCTGAGCTCTTTGCAGTTTTTTTCTGGAGTGTACTAAGGTCTCTGAGCTGCTTGAAGTTCTCTGTCCGAGTTTGTCGTGTCTAAGCGGTTATGGGGTCTGTGTCCTTCATGAGGTCTTTGAGCTCTATGGGAGGGTCTGTGTCCCAAGGATGAGGTCTCTAAGTTATTTGGAGGGGGAGTCTGTGTCCAGGATATGAGGTCTTTGGGCTATTTGAGGAATGTTTTCTCCAATGGGTAGGTCTCTGAGATTTGTGGAAGTATTTTTTTCTGGGTGTGAGGTTTTGGGGGATTGTTTCCCAGTGTGTAAGGTCTCTGAGTTCCTTGAGTGACTGTGTCCCTGGGTATAACGCTTCTAAGCTGCTTGGTGGGGTCTGTATGGTAGGCTGTGAGATCTCTGCATTCCTGGGGAGTTTGTGTTGCAGTGTCTCTAGGCTCTTGGCAGGTCTGTGTTCACATTATGAGGTGACTGTACTTGGGGGTCTGTATCCTGGGTTTGAGGTCTCTGAGCCATTTGGTGGGTAGAGTTGGAGGTCTCTGGACTCTTTTGAGTTTTGTATCCAGGATTTGTGAACTCAGAGTGTGAGCTCCCTGAGCTGTTTAGGTGTCTGTGCCAATATGTGAGCTGTTTGGAGTCTTTGTTTTATGAAGGCCCCGAACTGATTGGCTGTTTTGCGGGGTGTGAGGTCCCTGACTGTTTGGGAAGTTGAATTATTGGTATATATAGTTTTGAGTCTGTGTCTAAGATGTGCTTGTCAGTAGGTCTTCGAGCTGTTTCTTGTTTCCATACCTATTTTCAAGTTGTGAAATCTCTGAGGTATTTGGTGAGTTGGTATCCTGAGTGTGACGTTTCTGATCACTTTGGGTATCTGTATTCGAGGAGTTGAATCCCCCTGAGTCATTCAGTGGCCTCTGTTTATAAGGTCTCTCGACTGTGTGGATTTCTTTGTCCAGAGTATAAGATCTCTGAACAATTTGGGGGTCTCTGTCCAAGGTGTAAATTGTTTGAACAGTTTGAGGGTCCTCATTGCAGAATGTGAGGTCCCACACTGATTGTTTAGTGTGTCTGCTGTTTGAGGGTTTGTGTTCAAGGGTGAAGTCTCTGAACTTTTTGGAGGTCTGTGTTCCAAGGTATGAGTCTGAAGTATTTCAAAGTCTGTGTTTAGGGTAAGAAATCTCTAAACTTTTTGAAGGTCTATGTTTCAAGTTTGAACCTGTGCTTCAAACTTTGAGTCCAAAGTATTTCAAGTCTTTGTTTAGGATGTGAGGCCTCTGAACTCTTTGAAGATGATTTTCTTAAGATTTTAATCTGTTGTGTTTGGGGTCTGAGTTCAGGATTTTATGTCTCTGAACTCTTCATGGTTTGTGTCACAATTCTGTTTGAGTTGTAGATATTTAGGGGTCTGCTTTCAGGGTTCAATGTCTCTGCATTCTCTGAGAGTGTATATCGCAAGGTAAGAAACTGAGATGATTGGGAGTCTGTGTTTAGGGCCCGAGGTCCCTCAACTCCTTAAGCATGTCCCAAAGTTTGAGTTTGAGGAGGTCTGGGTTCTGTGGGTATGGTCACTGAGGTCTTTGAAGTCCTATGTTTTAAGATTTGAATCTGAGGTACTTGTGGGTTTGTGTTCAGGATATGAGATCCCTCAAATTTTGTGGGTCTATGCTTTAATGTTTGAATCTGAGGTATTATGGAGTTTGTGATCAGGGTATAAAGTTTCTGAATTCTTTGAAGGTCTGTACCAAAGTTTGAGTCTGAGGTATTTGGGGGTCTGTGTTCTTGAGGTATCTGAACTTTTAGATGGTCTTTATCCTAATATTTAAGCCTCAAGTATGTGAGTATATATGCAGGGTATGAGGTCTCTGAACTCTTAGGGTATGACCACAGCTTTATGTGTTAATTTTTGGGTCAGTGTTCAGAGTGTGAGATTTCTGAACTTTCTAGAACAGGGGTCCTCAAACTTTTAAAGCAGGGGGCCAGTTCACTGTCCCTCAGACCGTTGGAGGGGCGGACTATAGTTTTAAAAAAAAACTATGAACAAATTCCTATGCACACTGCACATATCTTATTTTGAAGTGAAAAAACAAAATGGGAATAAATGTCCTCAGCGGGCCGCATGTGGCCCGCGGGCCGCAGTTTGAGGACCCCTGTTCTAGAATCTGTATCTTAATGTTTTAGTCTGCGGTATTTAGAGGTCTGTGTTCAGGTTTTGAGATCTCTGAACTTTTTGGCAGGTTATGTCCCAAGACCTGAGGGTCTTTGTTTCAATTTTTGTGTTTGAGGTATTGGAGGGGCTCATATTCAGGGTGTGTTGTGGCTGAACTCATTGAGTGCTATGTCTGAGGGTTTAAATCTGAGGGTCAGTGTTCAGGGTGTGAGGACTCTGAATTTTTAGAGGTCCTTTAACCCAAATTTTAGTGTGAATTATTTGGGGTCTGATTTTAGGGTATAAAGTCTGTGATTTACTAAGGGTCTCTGAGAGTCGGAATTTGGGTCGGTGATATTTGTGGTGTGTTTTCACAGTGTTAGATGTCTGAATTCTCTGAAGGTTTATGTCCCAACATCTGAGACGGAGGTAAAGGGGAGTCTCTGAGCACGGGCCTCTTTACCTTTGAGGATATGTTCCAAAGTTCAAGTCTGAATTATTTGGGTCAGTGTTCAGAGTTTGAGATCTCTGAACTTTTTAGAAGGTCAGTGTCCCAATATTTGAGTCTGAGGTATGTGAGTCCATGTTCAGGTTGTGAAGTATCTGAACTCATTGGCGGTGTCCAAGAGCCAGAGCTATTTGGGGGCCCATGTTCAGGTTTTGAGTTTTAAGAGGCTAAGTTCCAAGGTAGAAATCTGAGAAATTCGTGTCTGTTCATGAGATTAATTCACTGAACTGGAGTCTGTGTTTTAAGCTTTGACTCTGACATATTTGGAATCTATATTCAGGTGAAAAGTCCTTGAACTTTTAGGGTGTGACCAAGGCTCTGTGGGTCAATATTTTGGTCAGTATTCAAGGTATGAAGTCTCTGAATTTTCTTTCTTTTTTTTTTTTTGAGTTGGAGTCTCTCTCTGTCGCCCAGACTGAAGTGCAGTGGCATGCTCCCGGGCACCGCAGCCTTGACCTGCTGGGCTCCGGCGATCCTTCCGCCTCAGCCTTCCGAGTAGCTGGAATTACAGGCATGCGCTACCACATCCGGCTGATTTTTTTATTTATTGTAGAAATGAGGTCTCGCCAAGTTGCCCAGGCGGGTCTCGAACCCTCGGGCTCAGGCAATCCACTCACCTCGGCCTCCCAAAGTGCGGGATTACAGGCTGAGCCACCGAGCCCGGCCTGAATTTTCTAGAGTCTGCATCTTAATGTTTTAGTCTGAAGTATTTGGAGGTTTGTGTTCAGGGCTCAAGGTCTCTGAACTTTTTGGTAGTGTGTGTCTCCCAAATTGAATTTGAGGCATTTTGGGGGCCTTTGTTCAGGATTGGAGGCTGCTGATCTTTTTGAGGGTTTGAGTCTCAAGGTTGTATCTGAGTGTCTATGTTCCAATTTTTGTGTCTAAAGTGTTTGGCTGTCCATTCAGGATGTATTTAGTTTGAATTCATTGAAGTCTGTGTTCCAGTGTTTGAGGTACGTGAGGGTCTCTGAATTTTTATAGTCTTTGTCCCAATGTTTTAGCATAAATTATGTGGTATCTGAGTTCAGAATGTGAAGTCCAATTTTTAGAGAGTCTCTTTCCTACTTTTTGGTCAGTGGTCTGTTCTTACAGTGCGAGGTCTCTGCTTTCATTGAAGGTCTGTGTTTCAAGGTTTGAATCTGAGGGGCTTGCGGGGGGGTCTATGTTCACTTTGTGTGGTCTCTAACATCTTTGAGGGGCTGCATTTTAATGTTTGAATCTGATATATTTGGGAATCTGTATTCAGGGTGTGATGTTTCTGAACTATTGAGGCCCTGTGCCCCACAGTATGTGCCTGTAGTGTTTGAGAATCTTTTTCAAGATATAAGGTCTCTGGACTCTGGAGGATCTGGATTTATTGTTTAAATCTGAAGTATGTGGGGATATGTTTGGAGCATGAAGTTTCCGTTGAGGATGTGTCCCAAGGTATGAATTTTATGTCTTTGGGGTCTGTGTTCAGAATTTGAGGTCTGTGAACTTTTTAGATGGTTTGTATCTCAATATTTGAGTTACCTGTGGGTCTGTGCTCAGAGTGTGATGTCTCTGAATTCTTTGGAGGGTCTGAGTCCCAAGGTTGGAATTTGAGGTGTTTGTATGTGTGCTCATAGGGTGAATCCTCTGAACTCTTGAGGGTCTGCATTCCAAGATTTGAGTTTGTCCGTGTTGAAGGTGTGAGGCCTCTGAATTGTTTGAGGGCCTGTGTTCTGAGTTTTGAATATGAGTTTCCTGAGGTCTATTTTCAGTCTGTAAAATTTCTGAGCACTGTGGTGTCTGTACTTGAAGGTTTGAATCTTAGGTGTTTTGTGGTCTGAATTCAGCACATGAGGCCTCTGAACTCATCAAGGTGTGTGCTGCAAAGTTTGAGTTTGAGGTTTTTGGGGGATTGCATTCAGGGTGTGATTTCTCTGGCCTCTTTGAGGGTCTATGCTATACATGTTCAACAGAGGTATTTGAAAGTCTTTGGTCAGGTCATGAGATCTCTGGAGTCTTTAAGAGTCTGTTTCTTACAGTTTGCGTCTATTGTATTTGGGACCAGTGTACAGGGTATGTGTTTTTTGTGTGAAATCTCTTAACTCATGGGGGTGGAGAGGGGCTCTGAACTCCTTGAATTCAGTGTTTCAAGATTTTATGCTGGAAACTAGGGGGTCTGTTTTCAAAATGTGTTGTATCTGTGGGGGTGGGATAAGACGGGGGTCCTTGTCACAAGATAGAAGGATGCTGAACTGTTTAGGGCTTTGTGTGCAGGGTATGAAGTCTGTGATTTGTACAGAAGGCTCTGTCTGGTTTGAGATCTTTGAGCTGTCTGGGAATTTGTGTTTAGTGTGACAGATTGCTGAACTCTTTTGGTGTCTTTGTGCAGAGTGTAAAATCTCTGTACTCTTTGGTCAGTCTCAGGGTACAAAGTCTCTGAGCTCTTTGGGGTTCTCTAAGCCCATGCTAGCTATATGTTCCTGTTTGCGGGTCTGGCTCCAGGGTGTGTGATCTGGGTACTGCTTTGTAATCTCTAAGGCATGAGTTCTTGGGGCTATTTTAAATCTGTGTTTAGAGTACAAGGTCTCTGAACATTTTTAGGATGTGTGTCTCTGACTTTGAGGCTTTCAAACTCTTTGGAACACTGTTTCAAGGTAACAGGTCTCTTAAATTTGGGTGTTCTTTGGCCAGGTTATGAGGTGTTAATCAGCTGATGAGGTCTTTGACTAACTGTGTGTTTGTGTGCCAGATGGAAGGTCGCTTGGCTTTGGAGTTTATCATTTAGAAAACTTTTCTGGAGTTGTAAAGGTGTCTGAACAGTATAGGGGTCTGTGCCCAGGGTGTAAAGTCTAATATTCATGATCTCTTTTTGTGGCTGTAGCACAGAGGGTGAGGATTTTTAGCTGTTTCAGGGCTCTATGACCATGGTGAGATTTGTCTGAGCACATTGACAAAGTAGTCCACTGTGTGAGGTTTCTAAATTAATTGTGAGTTTCTTCCCCAGTATTCAAGATCCTTCACCTGTATGAGGATTTGTGTTCAGGCTTGGAGGTCAGTGAATCTGCTTTTGAGTCTTTGCACTGGCTGTCAGGTCTCTGAACTGTTCGCCTCTTTTCCAGTGTGAGGTCTTAAGCTTTTTGGAGGCTTGTGTTCAGGGTGTGACGTCTCTAAGTTTTTTGGGGGATCTTTGTCCCAAGTTTTGAGGTCTCTGAGGTCATCTGGGTCTGAATTCTTGGTGTGAGATCTCAGAACTTTATAGGAATCCTTGTCCCAAGATGTTAAGAATGCTGAACTGTTTGGGCATTTGTATGCATTTGTATGGTGTGAGGTCTGGGAGTTGTCTGAGTCTATGATCTGATTATGGGTGAGGTCCCAGAGCTCCTCGAGGGGATCTTTCTCTCAGGGTGTGAGCGCGTGTGTGTGTGTGTGTGTGTGTGTGTGTGTGTGTGTGCGCGCGCGCGCGTGTGTGCGCTGCATACAGTTCTGTGTCAAGGATGTAAGATCCATTTACCTTTTGGTTGTCTGATTGCTAGGGTCTGAGTTCTATGGCTTCTAGGGGGTCTGTGTTCAGGCTGTGGATTCTTTGAGCTCTTTGTGTGGTCTGTGTAAAGGATTTGAGGACTCTAAACTATAAGAGTTTGCAGCACATGTTTTCTGTGGCTCTTTGGGGCAGAGTTCTGTGTCTTAGAAGGTGAGTATCTGAATTTTTGGTGTGTGAGGTTTGTGAGTCTGTTCCAAGGGTGTGAGGTCTCTGAGCTTTTTGTTGTTATGTTTTTGTTATATCCAGCTCTGGATATAAGCTCTCAGAGCTGTTCACAAGACTGTCCAGAGTGTGAATTGTCTAAGCTTCATGGAAGGAGTGGTCCAGGGTGTGCGCTCTCTAAGGTCTCTGGGGCTCAAGTCTCTGACTTAGTTGAGTCTTCACCTGGGTTCAGAGGTCACTCAACTCTTTGGACATCTTTCCCCCAGTTGTGGGGTCTGTGGGCATTTAGGGGCCTATATTCTCAGTGTAAAATGACCTAACTCTAAGAGGATGTTTGTCACTGATGTGAGATCTCTGAGCGATTTGAGGAGGATGTGTGACCCGGGGTGTGATGTTAGTAAACTGTTTGAGTGTCTGTGCCTGGGTGTGGAGACTCTTTGCTGTTTGGGACTGTGTATTCTGGGTGCAAAGTCTGTGAGCTGCCTCGGGGTCTGTGTCCATTCAGGATGAAGGCTCTGTGTTACTTGTGGATCTGTTTCTATAGTGTGAGGTCTATGTGGGTCTCTTTCCATGGTGTGAAGTCTCTAAGCTGCTTCAGGCTCTTTATCCTAGGGTATCAGGTCTATGACTATTTAGGGTCTGAATCTAGGGCATAAGGCTCTTCAATTCAGCCCCTGATGGACACTATCTTTATGTTAATCACTGCCTCACTGCTGTGTGACATCTCAGTCTCTTTAACCTCTTGGAGCCTAACTGGCCTCATTTGTACCCAGGGAAAGCCACACTCCCCTTGGAGTTATTGTTCTAAGGATTAAATGTGACTGAACTTTGTGAAGCCCCTGTCACAGGGCTCATGACCCCACTGACCTTCAACAAAAAGGGTTCCTTAATTGTGTTTTCCATACCCTCACTTCACTCCTGAAGAGATCTGTACCCACAGGTTTGTGGGACAAGTTTTTCCTGGTGCGGGTAAAAGCTCTTCCTCATCCTTCTGAAGGACATCTATGTCTGTCCAGCAGGTGGCTGCCTCTCCCCATCCTGACCTGGCCTCCCCCTATGTCCATCCATTCATCCATCCTGGCGTGGCCTGGCCTCTCTTCTGACCCTAATGTGCCCTAGTCAGGGTGAATAGGGGGTGGTCCAGGGACTCATGAACAGTCCTGAGCTAGTTCTGAGAGCTGAGCAGGGGTTTATATTAGGATGTTAATATTCTTGGGGCATGACCTAGGGTTCTTTTGTTTTCTCAGGTTGATGTTTAAGTGCTATCATTGTTAGAGCTAAAAAAAAATTGAATAGGTAATAAACTCACACACACACACCTTGTACAAAATATAAATGCACCAAAAGAAATACGTGAAAATAATTTTCCTTCCCCTGTTCTGTTGTCTTGGTGACCAGTTTCTTGTGAGTCTATCCGGAGATGATTGGTGCACACACTAGTGTGTGTACAGGTTACCATCCACTCTCACTCCATTTCTGTCCCCAAGTGGAGACATGCCATCTGCCCTTTGGTGGTTGCATTGAACAATGTTCCTTGAAGACTGTTCTTCAACAGTCCACATGTCAACCTCTGCCCCTCTGCCCACTGTTCCCCATGCTATGAGAATGGAAATCCATCGTTTGCTCCCCATATTCCATGCATGAACAAACAGGTTGTCTCCTATCAACTGCTGTGACAAGCAGAACAATCAGATTATCATTGTTGAGTTCTGGTCTGAGAGGTAATTCCTTGAGCCTGGGCGTCTTGTGTGAAAAAGGAACTGTGTGAGGTGGCAAAATAAGGCCCAACCTGGGGTCTGGGGACCTCAGGATGATAGGAGCACGTCAGAAAAGTGAGAGAGATCCGGGCTCGGTGGCTCAGCCTGTAATCCCGCGCTTTGGGAGGCTGAGGTGAGTGGATT
>NW_007064620.1:24366-36482 GCF_000164805.1 Carlito syrichta
GACAGAGTGAGACTCCAACTCAAAAAAAAGGAAAAGAAAAGTGAGAGAGGCTTTCTGCACTTGGCTGAATACCAGACCAGTCAGGGCAGGGAGAGGTAACGCCTAACCCCAACATGGTTCATGTTCTTGTTGATAAAGTAGCCAGACCAGTCCTCTTTTCCTGGGCCATTCTGCAAGAATCCGACTTTCTTCAGCTGGTCTGAAAGCACCTGGCCTTCACTTCGGGGCTGAAAGTAGAAGGCAGAGGGGAAAATAAAGCATGCTTAAGGGACAGTAAGGGATGATGTAGAGTATTGGGTGTTTTATTTGGTGTGATCATAAAGAGACTATCAGATGGGATGATGTCTGAGCAGAGGCCTGGAAAAGGGTAGACAATGAGCTAAATGCAGGGCTGTGTAAAGGGTGACTAGACACAGAGTTTAGCCAGTGCAAAGGCCCTGAAGCTTGACTGCCCTGGTGCAGAAGTGCTAGATTCCTTTTTTGGGCCCAGGGCCCAAGTCCTGGGACCTCATCAAACTGACAAGCTTCTGCAAAGTCAAAGAAACCATCAAGAGAGCAGGGAGACAGCCACAGACTGGGAAAAAATATTTGCCAACTGTATATCTGACAAAGGCCTTACATCTATGATCTATAAGGAACTCAAATATGCCAAAAAGAAAAAAAAAACCCATTACAAAATGGGCAAAAGATATGAACAGACATTTCTCAAAAGAACACATATGAGCAGCCAACAGATACATGAAAAAGTGCTCAGCATCACTAGTCATCAAAGAAATGCAAATTAAAACCACACTGAGATATCACCTGACTCCAGTCAGGATGGCCATCATCAATAACTTAAAAAACAACAGATGCTGGAGAGGATGTGGCAAAAAGGGAACACTTTGACACTGTCGGTGGGAGTGTAAACTAATACAACCTCTGTGGAAAACAGTTTGGCGATTCCTAAAAGATCTTAAAATCAACCTTCCACAGGACCCTGCAATTCCCCTACTGGGAATGTCCCCAGAGGAACTCAGATTACCCTATGAAAAAGATCCCTGCACATGTATGTTTATCGAAACATTGTTCACAGTAGCAAAAACATGGAACCAACCGTGCTGCCCATCAAAAGAGAACTGGATAAAAAAAATGTGGTACATATACACAATGAAATATTACGCAGCCATGAAGAAGGACAAAATCATGAACTTCACAGCAACCTGGATGGACTCTGAGGCTGTAATACTGAGTGACCTTTCACAGAAACAAATAACTGAGTACCACATGTTCTCACTTATAAGTGGACTTTGAACAATTATTGTAATACTATAAGAAAAGGATTGGCAGTAGTGAGAATCTGCTGGGTGGCATACCTCATCAACAAGGGTACCTGCATAATGAACATTTGTATACCTAACCCTGAATTGTACCCCACATCTTTAAAATAAAAATAGGCCGGGCTCAGTGGCTCAGCCTGTAATCCCAGCGCTATGGGAGACTGAGGTGAGTGGATTGCCTGAGCCTGCGGGTTGGAGACCCACCTGGGCAACTTGGTGAGACCTTATCTCTACAATAAATAAAAAACTAGCTGGGCGTGGTAGCGCGCACCTGTAGTTCCAGCTACTTGGAAGGCTGAGTTGGAAGGATCGCCGGAGCCCAGCGGGTCGAGGCTGCGGTGGCCGGGAGTGGTCACTGCACTCCAGTGTGGGGGACAGAGTGAGACTCCAACTCAAAAAAAAAAAAAATCATTGTTTTGTTTATAATTTTTATTTTATTTTTCTCTGCTTTAGTGAAACTTTGTCATTTTTATTTTATTTTAAAGATGTGGGGCTCAATTCAGGGTTAGATACATAAGTGGACATCGTACAGGTAAAGTTTGGGCCTCCCTTGGGTCCCCACTTTGCCTGGTTTGAGATCAGGTACACTTTTTGATGTTATGTGCCCCCTTCGCCACCCTGGCAGTATCCCGCTACTGTCAATCCCTTTCTTATAGTATTATGGTAAGTGCTCAGGGTCCACTTATGAGTGAGAACATGTGGAATGCAGTTCTTTGTTTCTGTGATAGATCACTCAGTATGATAGGCTCTAAATCCATCCAAGTTGCTGCAAAGTCCATAATTTTGTCCTTCTTTATGGCTGCATAATATTCCATTGTGTATATGTACCACTTTTTTTTATCCAGTCCAGTTTTGATGGGCAGCACGGTTGGTTCCATGTTTTTACTATTGTGAATAGTGCTGCAATAAACCTATTGGCAGATCATAATATTTGCTACCTGGTGAGTGGGCCAGCTGGGACTCACTTTCTGTCTCTGCACAATATAACCTTACAGTGGGTATGCTTGCATAACCCCTGAGTCCAAGACAGGGTATAATAGGGAAAAGAGAGAAAAAATAGAAACAAGGAGAAAGAGAGAAAAAGAGGAAAGAAAAATAGAAAAAGAAAGAATTTATTTTTTAAAACACAGAATGAACAAAGAAAGAGAATGAGAAGGAAAGAAAAGAGAAAACCAACCAACAAACAAATGAGATAATCAAACAAATAAACTAATACCCCCCCCAAAAAACCAAAAACAAATATTGATAAAGAGTTCTCAGCTTTAGTATGTCTCTTTGAGGGGAAGGCTCCCTTTGTGACGGGTTCTGCAACTGCAGGGTCCCTATTCACTGTTGGAACTTATTCTTGCAGGCGTGACCCAAGCACTGCTTCTTTTAGCTCGCAGCAGAGGGTAGGGGTATAAGAGGGGAGGAGTATCTGACTTCTAAATCTTTCCTGCTGTTCTTCCTGTGTGGTTGGGAGGAGGCTGCAAACTGCCCACAGCTGATCTGCACTATGTCCAGCCCTCTCCATGTGTGCTGATCAGGACGCTGCCTGCCTGAATCTCAAGTCTCACAAATCACTGGGTAAAGTGTGCTGGGCCACTTAATTTTTAAAATTTTTTCCTTTAAATTTTTTATTTTAAAGATGTGGGATACAATTCAGGATTAGGTATACAAATATTTGTTATGCAGGTACCCTTGTTGATGAGGTGTGCCCCCCCATCCCCTGGCAGATTCCCACTACTGCCAATCCTGCCTCCCCCATGCCCTCAGCAGTTTCCTGCTACTGCCAATCCTTTTCTTACAGTATTACAATAATTGTTCAAGGTTTGCTTATGAGTGAAAACATGTGATACTCAGTTGTTTCTGTGAAAGATCACTCGTATCATAGACTCTAACTCCATCCAGGTTGCCGTGAAATTCATTATTTTGTCCTTCTTTATGGCTGTGTAATATTCCATCATGTATATATGCCACATTTTAAAAATCCAGTTCTCTTTTGATGGGCAGCATGTTTGGTTCCATGTTCTTGCTACTGTGAACAATGCTGCAATAAACATACGTGTGCAGGTATCTTTTTTATAGAGTGATTTGAGTTCTTCCGGGTATATTCCCAATAGGGGGATTGTGGAGTCAGGTGGAAGGTGGATTTTTTGATCTTTTAGGAATCACCACACTGTTTTCCATAGAGGCTGTACTAGTTTACACTCCCACTAAAAGTGTAGAAGTGTTTCCTTTTCCCTGCATCCTCTCCAGCATCTGTTGTTTTTTTAGTTATTGATGATGGCTGTCCTGACTGGAGTTAGGTGTTATCTCAGTGTTGTTTTAATTTTCATTTCTTTGATGACTAGTGCGGCTGAGCATTTTTTCATTTATCTGTTGGCTGTTTGTATGTCTTCCTTTTGAGACGTGTCTATTCATATCTGTTGCCCACTTTGTAATGGGGCTGTTTATTTTTTTCTTTTCAGCACATTTGAGTTCCTTGTAGATCCTAGATGTTAGGCCTTTGCCAGACATACAGTTGGCAAATATTTTTTCCCAGTCTGTGGGCTGTCTCCCTGCTTTCTTGATGGTTTCTTTGACTTTGCAGAAGCTTTTCAGTTTGATGAGGTCCCACTTGCCTATCTTATCTCTTGTGGCATGGGCACTTGGGGTTTTGACCAGGAATTGACTGCCAGTTCCAATTTCCATAAGGGTATCTCCTGCGTTTTTTAAGGTTCTTATAGTTTGAGGTTTTATGTTTAGGCCTTTGATCCATTTGGTGCTGGGCCACTTTAAAATTTACTGCCATTCATCTGCTGTGAGCTGGGGCTGAATTCTTTGGTTGTGGTTTCAGACTGCAAATGGTTCAGTTGGGTGATGGCGGGGGTTCATGGGTCTCCTCAGTTGGGATTTGGGACTGGTTTCTCTGGTATATTTTTTGACAGTTTACACTGCCAGTGTCCACTCTGGCACCGAAGACTTCAGTGGCAAGCAGCACCGGCAGCAGGTGATCCTCGCTGTTTTATTCTTACTTTCCTGGGTAGTGCTGCAGAGATGGTGACTGCCTCTGGATCTTAGAGTGTACTGGAGTCTAAGCAGCCACACAGGGCAGCCTCCTAAGCAGGGGGACTCAGGCTGCTCACTCCCATGTCTCCATTCAATCAGACATTAGCACACCCATTTGCTGACACCCTAGCACGGACACTCATCTCTGCACCCTCTCATTTATGTGAAGAATCACGCACTCCAACCACCTCTGTCACCATCTTGGAATTCTCTTCATAATTTTTAAAAAAGTTTTTTCTAAAGATTCATTATTTTAGCCCTCTAAATGTTTCAAGATAACAGAATGTTTTGACATTGTTGTCATATTAGAAATCAGAGAGTGACCAAAGGTAACATTTATAACAGAAGGAAGATTTGGCGTTTAGTATTGACTGGTATTTTTGAGTTGGACTCTCACTGGGTCACCTGGGCTGGAGTGCAGTGACATGCTCACGGCCACCCCCGTGTCAACCTGCTGTGCTCAGGTGATCCTTCCGTCTCAGCCTTCCAAGTAGACAGAACTACAGGCGTGTGCTACCACGACTGGCTAATTTTTAAAAAAGTATTACTTATTGTAGAGGTGAGATCTCGCCAAGTTGCCCAGGCTGTTCTTGAACCTGTGGAATCAGGCAATCCCCTCACCTTGGGAAGGGAAGAATTTCTATTGTGAATATCATTCCTGAGTTGGAGTTTCTGTAGTAGGGGTCTGGACACCTTGACTTTTGCTCTGTTTAAGATCTTCAGGGTCCGGGCTCGGTGTCTCAGCTTGTAATCCTGCACTTTTGGGAGGCTGAGGTGAGTGGATTGCCTGAGCCCGCAGGTTCGAGACCCGCCTGGGCGACTTGGCGAGACCTCATCTCTATAATAAATCAAAAACTAGCCGGGTGTAGTAGCGCGCACCTGTAGTTCCAGCTACTTGGAAGGCTGAGGCGAAAGGATCACTGGAGCCCAGTGGGTCGAGGCTGCGGTGGCCGGGAGCGGCCACTGCACTCCAGTCTAGGTGACAGAGGAGACTTCAACTCAAGATCTTCAGGGTAAAAAACTAAGATGAGTCATTCGGGCACAGTTGGGACGACAAGGTTAGAATGGTCCAAGGAAAAGCATGACAGGGGACACGTTAAGGAAAGAATCCTTAGATATATTGGTGGAGCTGGAGATAGAATGATCCACTGGACATAGGCAATAGAACAGCCTCTCCAGGGGTTTAACCCTAGAGTACATGAAGGTGGGATAAGTAGTGAGAGATAGGGAGTGGGTGAGGGTGGGGATGAGGAGGGAGGGATGGAACAGATATCTCCCAGGATTGGTGATGGAACCACTTTGGGAGGTACCACTGGATAGGGGTCATTCATTTCAAGACAAACTATTATGTCTGTGTTGGGGGAGGGGTAGACATATAAGGATCACTTCACCACTAGCAGTGGATCTATAATAGCCCTTCATAGAGACAGGGACTACTCTGTCTTGACTGTCTCAGGTCTCCATCTCCTCCTCTAAGCTTCTACCCTGTCTTATAAAAATACCTGCTCTTGGTGTGCTGTGGCCACATCCTCACTGTCCTCCACTGCCATTTCTTTGTGCCATCCCTCCTCTTTATATTTAGGTTATAGAATGATACCTAGAGGCAGGCAATCAGCTTTGGTATCAGGAAGGCAGGATAGAAAAACATCTTGGTCCCCAATTCATGCATTTCCAGTCAGCAGGCAAGCCAAGGTGTTATAATTCATCCTTCAGTGACTTGGCCGAAACTCTGTTATCACCCACTCTGTGGTTCTATCACAAGTTAGTTGCAGCCACAGAGTCCGCAAATGCATTGAAGAGGAAACATGAAAGTGATGATGACTGTGACTCCATGTGGAGAAGATGCTGGGGGCTTGATGCAAGTCACAGATGGTGCCAGCTCCCACTCTGAGGAATAGAAATGGAATATTCAGGGTCTTACTAAAGGTAAGATTTTAAAAAATTTTTAATTTTAAAGATGTAGGGTACAATTCAGGGTTAGGTTCATTATGTTCATTATGCAGGTACCCTTATTGATGAGGTGTGCCCTCCCCCCCGGCAGTTTCCCACTACTGCCAATCCCTTTGATTATGATGATGATGATGATAATTGTTCAAGGTCTGCTTATGAGTGAGAACATGTGATACTCAGGGGTAAGATTTTTGATCCAGCATGTTCTGTGTATCCCTCCACTCCCCTGCTCTCTGGACTATTCTCTGTACTTCCATTCATTTCATTTGGTTCTAAACTGTCTATGAGCTTTTTTGGGTCCCCCACGATACTTTTGCTTCCTTGGGGTCAGTGCTAACATATTACTCAATCTTGTTTTACCAGTGCACAGGGCCTGGTCCCTGTATGGAGGTATTTATGGTAAAATTGGAGGTGAAGTCTGGATGTATTTGTAAAATCTAGGTTAAGTATGACTATTTTAGTGTCCTTTTTATAATTAAAAGATTACAGTTGACATTTAGAATTTGTCAAATTTCTGGCAAAAAATTCTAGTTAAAATTTCCACTTAAAAACAATTAAGTTGGGGAGCTCTGGTTTACTGCTGCAGCTGAAGTCCATTATAGCCTCTCCCTCTGGCTGACAACAAATCACAACTCTGGACAAAATACAAAAGCACTACCTGAGAATTCTGAAAAGTAATTTAAGGCAGTTGGATTGTGGAGATGAGGCAAAAGTTATTGAAGCTACTAGGTAGGATGACATTACCAGATCTTTTAGTTTTTTCGTTTCATGATTTTGGCCCATCCCAGGTGGTAAGCTGGTACAGGTGACTAATATTCTCTTTAATTTTTTTTTGAGTTGGAGTCTCACTCTGTTGTCCAGACTGGAGGGCACATTCCCGGCCACCACAGCTTCGACCTGCTGGGCTCCGGGGATCCTTCCGCCTCAGCCTTCCAAGTAGCTGGAACTACAGGCGCGTGCTACCACACCTGACTAATTTTTTTTTTAATTTATTGTAGAGATGAGGTCTCACCAAGTTGCCCAGGCGGGTCTCGAACCCGCGGGCTCAGGCAATCCACTCACCTCAGCCTCCCAAAGAGCGGGATTACAGGCTGAGCCACCGAGCCAGGCTGGTGACTAATATTCTGATAGAAACAAGACATTTGGCAGGACCACGTAATATCACTAAGGGTATCTGACCTTAAACCAGGGAAAGTGAGGACCTAATCCTGACTTGTACCCCACATCTTTACAATAAAATAAAATATAATATAAAATAAAAACAACACATTTTTGGCCAGAATAACCAGGAATAGGGATCCACATGAATCTTGCACAAGTCTCTGAGCTATGTATGGAACAGACCAAGACCAGTGTAGCAAAGACTGAGGAAACTCAGCTGAGATTTAAACTGCTCTTGCTAGTGTAAGACAAACATCTGAATTACACAAGTACAGAGCAGACTCAAACCAAAGTAACAAAAGCCTAGAGAGCTGAACTGAGATTAGAACTGTAACTGAAACGTGTAATGTAGAAATTTATTTTAAGCACCTCCTTATTTTTTATTTTTATTTTTTTCCTTCTTTCTTCTCTCCTCCTCACTCCCCGCTCCTTCATTCTGTTCACTCTCTCACACTGCAACATTGCAACCTGGGTCATTCCTTTCTTTTTCTTACTCCCCAATCCTTCATTCTTTCCCTTAGGCTCTTCTTTAACACTGCAACCTTGTAAGTTTTGCAACCCGTGCCTGCTTATCTAATTATGTTCTTGCTTGAGAAATTCCAGAGGGCTAATCTTGAAACAAACCCGGCATGAATCCCCGATTGCAGAACCCTCCTACTTGAGGGGAATCACAGATGATATATCTAACACCTAGCCACAGTCAAAATGACATCAACTGGACCTCAGGATGAACAGTTACTCCACATAAACCATTAGAACGGAGACTTGTAGACTCAATACCCTATACCTCTCCTGCATATTTCTTTCTTTTTTTTTTTTGAGCTGGAGTCTCACTCTGTCACCGACTGGAGTGCAGTGGCCGCTCCCGGCCACCGCAGCCTCGACCTGCTGGGCTCAGGAGATCCTTCCGCCTCAGCCTTCCAAGTAGCTGGAACTACAGGCGCGCGCTACCACACGCCTGGCTGATTTTTAATTTATTGTAGAGATGAGGTCTCGCCAAGTTGCCTAGGCGGGTCTCAAACCCATGGGCTCAGGCAATCCACTCACCTCAGCCTCCCAAAGGCATGGGTTTACAGGCTGAGCCACCGAGCCCGAATACCTGCATATTTCTTATACAAAATTTTCCTTTAAACGCCCTACAGTAAAACTGAGAATCTGAGATGGTCTTTGCAACTTTAGTCCTCCATCTCTTTAGGATTGCTGGCTCTTGAATCAAACCTATTTTTCTTTCTACCTATTCTCATCTCTTGAGTTTGGCTTTTTGTGATGAGTGCTTAGACCTGGGTCCAGTTACAGAACCATCACTCACAGAGGAAGAGACAGAAATTCTGGTATGACAGTAAATTGGGCTGATTTCCTGCGAAAACTAAAACATCAACATTTTTTAAAGATCCAGAATCTACAAAACATACCTATATAATGCCCAAGGCACAAATCAAAATTTCCTTGACTAGAGTAACCATTTTAATATGCATAGGTATATAAAAACATCATTTTGTGCACTTTACATATACAAAATAAGATAATAACAATAAAAAATAAAAACACAATTATTTGAAATGCAAAAACACCCAACAAAACAAAACAAAATCCAGCAAAATGCAACCAATTCTCAAAAGACAAAGACAAATGTCATCCCCAAGATGACTGAGATGTTGAAAATGTCAGACTTTATTATTATTGTTATTTTACATTTTATTGTATTTTAAAGTTGTGCAGTACAAGTCAGGATTGTGTACATAAGTGGTTTAGGTACAGGTGAAGTTTTGGACCTCCCATTGGACTTTACTTCGCCTGGATTAGGATCGGGCACCCTTATTGATGCTATGTACCCTCCCTCCCCGCTGCAGTGTCCCGCTACTGCCAATCCCTTTTTTGTAGTATTGTGCCAGGTTTTCAAGGTTCACTTATGAATGAGAACATGTGCTATTCAGTTCTTTGTTTTTGTGATAGATCACTGAGTATGATAGACTCCAAATCTACCCGAGTTGCTGAGAAGTCCATAATTTCGTCCTTCTTTATGGCTGGGTAAAATTCCATTGTGTATATGTACCACATTTTTTTTATCCAGTTCAGTTTCAATAGGCAGCATGATTAATTCCACATTTTTGCTATTGTGAATAGTGCTGCAATAAGTATGCGTGTGCTGGTATCTTTTTGGTAGAATGATTTGAGTTCCTCTGGGTATATTCTCAAAAAAGGGGTTACTGGGTCATATGGAAGGTCAATTTCTAGTTCTTTTAGGAATCCCCACACTGTTTTCCATAGAGTTTGAATTAGTTTGCACTTCCACCAACAGTGTAGAAGCATTCCCTTTTCTCTGCATCCTCACCAGTATTTGTTTTTTGTTTTATTAATGATGGCCATTCTTACTGGAATTAGGTGGTATCTCAATGTGGTTTTGATTTACATTTCTCTGATGATGAGTGAGGCTGAGCACTTTTTCATGTGTCTGTTGGCTGCTCGTATATCTTCTTTTGAGAAGTGTCTATTTGTGTCTTTTGCCCATTTTGTTTGTTTGTTTGTTTTTTGGTTTTTTTTTTTTTGAGTTGGAGTCTCACTCTGTCGCCAAGACTGGAGTGCAGTGGCCGCTCCCGGCCACCACAGCCTCGACCTGCTGGGCTCCGGCGATCCTTCCGCTTCAACCTTCCAAGTAGCCGGAATTACAGGCGTGCGCTACCACGCCCGGCTGATTTTTTGATTTATTGTAGAGATGAGGTCTCGCTGCCCAGGCGGGTCTCGAGCCCGCGGGCTCAGGCAATCCACTCACCTCAGCCTCCCAAAGGCGCGGGATTACAGGCTGAGCCACCGAGTCCGGCCTTTTGCCCCTTTTTTAAATGGGCCTTTTTTTTTTTTTTTTTCCTTTTGGCATGTTTGAGTTCCTTGTAGATCCTGGATGTTAGGCCTTGCCAGATATGCAGTTGGCAAATATCTTTTCCCATTCTGTGAGCTGTCTCCCCACTCTCTTGATGGCTTCTTTTGCTTTGCAGAAGCTTTCAGTTTGATGAGGTTCCACTTGTCTATCTTATCTCTTATGGCATAGGCATCTGGGGTTTTGATCAGGAATTGGTTGCCTATTCCAATTTCTGTAAGGGTGTCTCCTGTGTTTTCTTAGATTATTATAGTTTGAGGTTTTATGTTTAGCTCTTTGATACATTTAGAGTTGATTTTTGTGTATGGTGATAGGTAGGGGTCCAGTCAGACTTTAAAATGAACCTAGAGCAATAGAAATCATATACTTTTTAGAACAGAGATATTATTTTTTAAATGGACAGATCCTCAGGGACCAATGGGACAATATTGAAGGATTTAACATTAGTGTAATTGGAGCTCTAGAAGGAGAGAGAAAGAGATAGGAGCATAAAAGATATTTAGAAGCCGGGTTTGGTGGCTTCTAAATGGTACATTATATATAGAGGTACAATTCAAATGACTGCATATTTCTCATCAGGAACGAAGCCCAGAAGATTGTGGAACGTTATGTTTAAAGTTCTGAAAGAAAAGAACTGTCAACCCAGAGGTCTATTTCCAGGGCCAATATTATTCAAGAATAAAGACATATTCTGAGAAATAACAGTCCTGTTCTTTAAGAAATACTAAAGGAAGTTCTATAAGCGGAAGGGAAATTATATAAGAGAGAAAGGTAGATATTCAGTAGTGAGGGAAGAGCAGTGGAAATAGTCAAGGATTGGGTAAATATAATTTTTTTCTTCTTTTAACTTTTCTAAGATATGTAGGTTTGTCTAAACCAAAATTCATAATATTGTTTAGTGGAGTAAAGGGAATTATATGTTTGCAGTGTTTCTACATTTCACTTAAAGTGGTAGACTTCTGGCCAAGATAGTGTAATAGGAGCCAGAATCACTCTTCCCAAAACAAATACAACTACAAGCATCCTCAATTACAGTCAGATATTTCAATCCCCCTCTCTCAACAATTGATAGAACAAATAGATAGAAAATCAGTGAGCATATAGAAGATTTGAACAAAATTATCAACCAAGTTGACCTAACTGATGTTTGTAGAACATACCACACAACAATAGCAAAATATACACTCCTCTAAAGTGCCTATGGAACATGTACTAAGACATTCTGAACTATATAATAGGTCTCAATAAACTTAAAAGGACTCAAGTCATACAAAGTCTGTTTTCTGATCCCCATGAAGTTAGAGATTAATAACATAAAGATCTCTGGAAAATATTCAAACATTTGGAAACTAAGTAACACACTTCTGTGTAAACCATGGATCAAAAATAGTATTTTGAACTAAATAAAAATAAAAATATCATATATCAAAATTTGTGGGATAATATTAAGGACATACTTGGAGGGATATTTATTGCACTAAGCTACTATATTAAAAGAAATATATTGCTAAAAAGTTATAAACTATAGTTAATAACAATGTATTGCCAACTTGAAAATTGGTAATACGGTAGATTTTAAATGTTCTCATCACAAAAAATTGATAAGCATGGGAGGTAATGCATATGTCCAATAGCTCAATTTAACCATTCCCTAATATATACATTTATTAGAACATTATCTTAACTGGGCTCGGTGCCTCAGCCTGTAATCTCGCGCTTTGGGAGGCTGAGGTGAGTGGATTGCCTGAGCCCACGGGTTCGAGACCCGCCTGGGCAACTTGGCG
>NW_007064620.1:36672-49665 GCF_000164805.1 Carlito syrichta
AGCAGCCACTGCACTCCAGTCCGGGCGACTGAGTGAGACTCTGACTCAAAAAAAAATGATACTATCTATAGGAAAAAAACAAAAAATGGCTGGAGTAGATATTATAAATCAGATAAAATCAACTTGAAGAAAGTATTATCATGGATAAAATGGAAATGTCATAATGATAAAAGGGACAGTTCTTTAGAGAGATATAACAATGACAAATGTTATACACCTAATGATACAGTTTCAATATACTTAAAGTAAAATTTGACAGAATTGTAATAGGAGATTTTAACAACCCTCCCTACTTGATAGAATAACTACACAAATAAATAACAGAAGACACAGAAGGTTTGAAGATCACTATCAAATACCTTGACCTAATTAACAGCTATAGAACATTTCACTCAACAACTATAGAACATATAGTGTTAAAGTGCACATGGTACATATCACCACAATAGATCATAGGCTGAACCTTAAAATCTATCATCAAATTTTAAAGGACCAAGATTATATAGGGTATATTCTATGATCACAGTTGAATTAGATTAGAAATCAATTATAGTATGATATATTGGAATCTGCCAAATATGAGAAAATTAAACAACACTTTTAAATGACTCATGGGTCAACTATAAGAATCTTAGAATAAAACCTAGGGGGCCGGGTTTAGTGGCTCAGCCTATAATCCCAGCACTTTGGGAGACCAGCCTGGGCAACTTGGAGAGATCTTGTCTCTACAATAAATAAAAAATTAGCCAGGGATGGTAGTGCATGCCTGTAGTTCTGGCTACTTGGAAAGCTGAGGCGGAAGGATTGCCGGAGCCCAGCAGGTCGACGCTGGGGTGGTGGTGAGTGTGTCTGGGCCATGGAGTGAGACTCCACTTAAAAAACAAAAACAAAAACAAACAAACAAAAAAAACCCTAGGGGACACCTTCCTGGACACTGGAGTAGGCAATAAATTCATGGTCAATCTTCAAAAGCAAATGCAGCAAAAGCTAAGATTGACAGGTAGGACTTTATCAAGCTTAAAAGTTTTTGTATTATAATAATTGACAATTGACAGCAGAAGAAACCATCAAGTGAGTAAAGCAACAAACCACAGGATGAAAAAAAATATTTGCAAGCTATGTATCCAACAAAGGCCTAACATCCAGGATCTACAGGGAACTTAAACAAATCGACAGGAATAAAACAAATAACTCTGTTAAAAAGTAAGCAAAGGACATGAACGGAAATTTCTCAAAGGAAGACATACAAGCAGCCAACAAACATAAGAAAAAATATTCAGCCTCACTAATCATCAGAGAAATGCAAATCAAAACTACAGTGAGATACCATCTCACATTGGTCAGGATGACTATCATTAAAAAGTCAAGAAACAACTGGTGTTGGCGAAGCTGTGGAGAAAAGAGAACATTTCTACACTATAGGTCTGAATGTAAGCTAGTTCAACCTTTGTAGAAAACAGTCTGGCATTTTCTCAAAGAACTAAAAATTGAGCTACCATATGATCCAGCAATCCCACTTCTGGGAATATACCCAGAGAAACATAAATTGCATTACCAAAAAGACACCTGCGCATGCATGTTCATCGCAGCACTATTCATAATAGCAAAAACATGGAACCAACCCAGATGCCCACCGAAAATGTGGTACATATACATGATAGAATACTACGCAGCCATAAAGAATAAAATCATGTCCTTTGCAGCAATATTGATGCAGCTGGAGATCATCATCCTAAGTGAACTATCACAGGAACAAAAAGAGGAATACTGCATTTTCTCACTCATAAATGGGCCCTAAACATTGTGCATGCGAGCACAAAGGCAGGAACAACTGACGCTGGGCACTACTTGCAGTAGGAAGGGTGGGGATAAGAGGCATACAACCACTCACTGGGTACCGTGTCCACTACCGGGGGTAGGAAAGGCTCACTAGAAGCCCAAATCTCACCTGCATGCAATTTACTTATTCAGCAAATCCTCACTTGTATCCCACAACTCAAAAATTAAAAAAAAAATGAATAAATGATTCATGGGTCAAAGATAAAATCATAAAGAAAATTAGAAAATATTTTTATCTGAATGACAATGAAAGTAGAACAAATCAAAATTCAGGGGGTTGAACTAAAGGAATACTTAGAGGAAATTCATAGCTTTAGGTGATAATATTAGGAAAAGAGAAGTATATAAAATCAATTACCTAAGATTTCCCTTAAGAAGCTGGAAAAAAGAAAAGCAAAGCTAACCATTGATGACAGGAAGGAAGGAAATAATAAAGATAATCACAGAAATCAACATTATAGAAAACAGATAGTGGAGAAAATTGACAAATCCAAAACAGATCTTCAAAAAGATTAGCAAAATTGACAAACCTGTAACTAAACTAAACAAGAAAACTAAAGAGAGGAAACAAATCACCGGTATCAGGAACATGCATAGGATTATCACCAGCAATCCTACAGACATGAAAAGGATTATAAGAAAATAGAATGAACAACTTTCAGCCAACAAATTTGACAACATAGACAGGATGGACAAGAAGAGAAGTCAAACTGTGACTCTGGCCCAGTTACTGCATGGAGACTCCTTGGGAAGCTCCTTGAATGACCCATCAGAGTTAATCCAGGTTGGGCCTGTGGCTATGTCTTTATACCCTCGTGTTGATCAGTCATTAAATATGGGCCACCCAGGGAAGGAGTGTGACCTTGAGTGAGGCAGCTTTCTGCAGTTGAAACAATCCTTGAAGGCAGACAGCTGCCTGACAATAGCACACCCAGTAGCCCTTTATTGAAGGGAGATCTAGGTAGTTTATCAGTGTCCACTACTGGTCCCCTTAGGAACACTTCAAATCAGATCAACACTGTCAGTGACATGACAGAGCGGCTTGAGGTAGAGAGAATTAAAAGCATGATGATTTATTAGAGTAATAGATAAAAAAAATAACAGCAGTAGTGTCTACCACTCACTATGGGTCAGGCAAACATTGTGGTAGGAAACAGAGATCCTGAGAGAAGATATAGTCCTTGCCCTCAGTGAGAGGAGGCACAGCAGACAGTGTGAAATTAAACCTCACAAAAAATTATATGTTATGATAATGCCACAGGAGTGAAGAAGGGTGAATAAGAGGTACGTGTGGTGAGTGGGCTGGATTTCCAGAAAGTTTTTAGGTCACATGTTTAGCATCTACAAGACCAACAGAGTTTTGTACAGGATGTAACATTTGAGGTGTTCTTTAAACAGTCCTGATTTTTAATGCACTTGGAATTGAAGTACAGTTTACTTCAGAGAAATATGTTGTACACAAGAGTTCATCTTCTAAAACAACTGCTAATGGAAGAATAACTGTATTACTATAAACACTATATTTTCCTCATAAACAATTCTCCTGCCCATTAAGTGCTGTATTTTAAAAATAACCATTATGTCGAGACCCGCCTGGGCAGGCGAGACCTCATCTCTACAATAAATCAAAAAATCAGCTGGGCGTGGTAGCGCATGCCTGTAATTCCGGCTACTCGGAAGGCTGAGGCGGAAGGATCGCCAGAGCCCAGCAGGTCGAGCCTGCGGTGGCCGGGAGCAGCCACTGCACTCCAGTCTGGATGACAGAGTGAAACTCTGACTCAAAAAAAAAAAATAAATAAATAACCAGGCGTGGTAGCGCACACCTGTAGTTCCAGCTACTTGGAAGGCTGAAGCGGAAGGATCGCCAGAGCCCAGCAGGTCGAGCCTGCGGTGGCCGGGAGCAGCCACTGCACTCCAGTCTGGATGACAGAGTGAAACTCTGACTCAAAAAAAAAAAATAAATAAATAACCAGGCGTGGTAGCGCACACCTGTAGTTCCAGCTACTTGGAAGGCTGAAGCGGAAGGATCGCCAGAGCCCAGCAGGTCGAGCCTGCGGTGGCCGGGAGCAGCCACTGCACTCCAGTCTGGATGACAGAGTGAAACTCTGACTCAAAAAAAAAAAATAAATAAATAACCAGGCGTGGTAGCGCACACCTGTAGTTCCAGCTACTTGGAAGGCTGAAGCGGAAGGATCGCCAGAGCCCAGCAGGTCGAGCCTGCGGTGGCCGGGAGCAGCCACTGCACTCCAGTCTGGATGACAGAGTGAAACTCTGACTCAAAAAAAAAAAATAAATAAATAACCAGGCGTGGTAGCGCACACCTGTAGTTCCAGCTACTTGGAAGGCTGAAGCGGAAGGATCGCCAGAGCCCAGCAGGTCGAGCCTGCGGTGGCCGGGAGCAGCCACTGCACTCCAGTCTGGATGACAGAGTGAAACTCTGACTCAAAAAAAAAAAATAAATAAATAACCAGGCGTGGTAGCGCACACCTGTAGTTCCAGCTACTTGGAAGGCTGAAGCGGAAGGATCGCCAGAGCCCAGCAGGTCGAGCCTGCGGTGGCCGGGAGCAGCCACTGCACTCCAGTCTGGATGACAGAGTGAAACTCTGACTCAAAAAAAAAAAATAAATAAATAACCAGGCGTGGTAGCGCACACCTGTAGTTCCAGCTACTTGGAAGGCTGAAGCGGAAGGATCGCCAGAGCCCAGCAGGTCGAGCCTGCGGTGGCCGGGAGCAGCCACTGCACTCCAGTCTGGATGACAGAGTGAAACTCTGACTCAAAAAAAAAAAATAAATAAATAACCAGGCGTGGTAGCGCACACCTGTAGTTCCAGCTACTTGGAAGGCTGAAGCGGAAGGATCGCCAGAGCCCAGCAGGTCGAGCCTGCGGTGGCCGGGAGCAGCCACTGCACTCCAGTCTGGATGACAGAGTGAAACTCTGACTCAAAAAAAAAAAATAAATAAATAACCAGGCGTGGTAGCGCACACCTGTAGTTCCAGCTACTTGGAAGGCTGAAGCGGAAGGATCGCCAGAGCCCAGCAGGTCGAGCCTGCGGTGGCCGGGAGCAGCCACTGCACTCCAGTCTGGATGACAGAGTGAAACTCTGACTCAAAAAAAAAAAATAAATAAATAACCATTATGCTATCTTCAGGACAAATATTTTTTTCCTCTGAAAATATAGTGAAAATCTACAGCAAGCAAGGTTTATTTAGAACATTTTAATTTACAGACACCATTTTGGAAATGTGCTTATGATTTTTAAAAAATTCTCTCTACCTTTGACTATGTATTTATGGGGCCTATCAATAGTAAATGGTACTTTATTCAGTTACTTCAGATTCAAATCTTGAAATGAAGAACCCCAAAGAATCCAGAGACCTCATACCTTGAACACAGATCCCCAAACCTCACACTCAACCTTGGAATAAAGGCCTTTAAAGATTTCAAAGACATGCCGGGAACACAAACCAACAAATACCAAAGACTCTATCTTAAAATGCAGACACTCAATGAATTTAGAGACCTCATACACTGATGTGAATCCCCTAAATACGTCAGATTAAAAACTTGAAACATAGACACTCAAATACACTTTACACACTAAATTTAGACTCCAAAGACCTTAGACCAAAACATGGAACTAAGATCCTAAAAGAGTTCAGATACCTCACACACTGAATACAGACACCCAATTACCTCATACTCAAACCTTGGAACACAAAATCTCAAAGACTTCAAGAAACCTCACAACCTGAATACAAGTCCCAAATACCTCAGACTCAAATCTTGGGGCATAGACCCTCTGAAAGTTTAGAGACTTCACTCTAAACAGAGTCTTAAATACCTCAGACCCAAATATTAGAAGGGGTCCTAAATGAGTTCAGAAACCTCATTACTTAAAAACAGACCCCCTAATTACCTCAGAGTCAAACCCTGGAACAAAGAACCCTAAAAGAGTTAAGAGACCTCATACCGATATAGAATCCCAAAACCTCAGAATCAAACCTTTGATTATAGACTCTGAAGGAGTTCAGAGACCTTAATACCCTGAAAACACAACACCAAATATCTTAGACCCAAACCTTGGGACAGACCCCCAAGGAGTTCAGATACCACATGCCATTAATTCAGACCCTGAATTACATAGAACTAAAATCTTGGGACATAACAAAGATGTCCAAAGAATTAAGAGGTCTCACACCTTGAACAAAGGCACCTAAATATCTCATAGTCAAACCTTGAGACGCAAATCCCCACAGATTTCAGAGACCTCCCAATCTGAACACAGACTCAAATCTGGGATACAGACCCTCTACGAGTTCAGAGATGAACACCCTGAACACAGTCCCTAAATATCTCTGACTGAAATCTTGGAAAGGGTCCTAAATGAGTTCAGAAACCCCACTTCCTGAACACAGACCTCCAATTACCTCATATTCAAAACTTGGAGCAAAAACCCAAAGAGTTGAGACCTTACACCATGTATACAGACCCAAAACCTCAGCTTCAAAGATTGTGACCACACCCTCAAAGAATTCAGTGATCTCGCAACTGGAACACAGACAACAAATATCTAAGTTTCAAATCTTAGAAAACAGATCCTCAAAAATTTCTAGGGACCAACTGGGTACAGTGGTTCATGCCTGTTATGCCAGCACTTTGAGAGGCGGAGGTGAGAAGACTGCCTGAGCCCAGGGGTTTGAGACCAGCCTGGATAACTTGATGAGACATCGTCTCTACAGTAAGTTTTTAAAAATTAGCTGGGTGTGGTGGTGCACACCTTTGGTTCCAGTTACTTGGAAGGCTAAGGTGGAAGAATTGCCTGAGCCCAGCAGGTTGAGGCTGCGGTGGCTGTGAGCATGTCACTGTACTCCAGCCTGGGTGACAGTGTGAGACTCCAACTCAAAAAAAAAAAAAAAGAAATTCCAGTGGCCTTAAACACAGAGGCCTAGAACATCACATACTGAAATCTCCAACACAGACCCTCAAGAAGTCAGAGACCACAAACTCTGACCACAGTACTCCAAATACTTAAGACTTAAAACTTGGTACATAGATCCTCAAAAGTTTAGAGACAAAACACCCTGGACTGAGACCCCCAAAGCCTCAGATTTAAACCATGGGATATATATCCACAAAGAAGTCAAGGACCTTGCACTCTGAGCACAGACCACATATACCTGAGATCAAAAACTAGGAAAGTTGGGCACGGAGGCTCACGCCTATAATCCCAGCACTTTGGGAGGCAGAGGTGAGAGGATTGCCTGAGCCCATAGGTTTGAGACCAGCCCGGACAACATGGCGAGACCTCATCTCTACAATAAATCAAAAAATTAGCCGGGTGTGGTGGCTCACACCCGTAGTTCCAGGTACTTGGAAGGCAGAGGCAGAAGGATCCCCTGAGTACAGCAGGTCGAGGCTGTGGTGGCCGTGAGCAGCGTGCCACTGCACTCCAGCCTGGGCCACAGAGTGAGACTCTGACTCAAAAACAAAAACAAAATTTTGGAAAAACAGAACCTCAAAAGATTCTCAGCGACCTCATATCTTGAACACAGATTCACATCTTGAAGTACAACACCTCAGACTCAAATCTTGAAACATAGACCCTCAGAAAGTTTAGAAAACTTACCCCTGACCAAAGTATGACAAATACTTGTCTCAAAACTTGGCACATAGATCCTGAAAGAACCCAGAGACCTTATACCCCTTGAACATAGATCCTCAAACACCTAAGGCTAAAATGTGGAAAAATAGTCTTTCAAATATTTCAAGAACCTCACATTCTAAGTATGAGCCCCTAAATACCTAATACTCAAACTTTTGGGGCACAGAACATTTAAAAGTTCAGAGACAACATCTTAAGCTCAGTCCCTAATACCTCAGCCTCAACTCTTAGAAGAGGCTCTATAGGAGTTCAGAAAATTCACTCCCTAAAAGCTCCCCAAATACCCCAGAATCAAACCTTGGAACACAGACGCCAAAAGAATTCAAATACTTTATACTCTGAAAACAAACCACCTCAGAGTAAAATCTTAGGAGAAATTTCATACCCCGAAAAGAGATCCTCACATACCTCAAACTCAAACTTTGGAACACAGACCTTCAAATAGCTCATAGACCTTACTTTCTGAATGAAACCACCAATAATTTCATACTCAGCTCTTGTCACACAGGCCCTCAAAGAGTTCGGAGATATCATACCCTGAATATAGTTTCTCCAGTTACCTCACATTCAAATCTTGTGACACAGAACCTCATAGATTTTTGGGACTTCAGACCTGAAACAATATCTATCAAATGCCTAAGATTTAAACTTTGGGAGAGAACTTCAAAGATATCAAAAATGTCACTCCCCAAAAGGACCCCCAGATCCTCAGAACCACATTTGGGACACAGACCATCTAAAATTTCAGAAACTTTTCATCCTGAAGAGAGACCTACAAAGTATTCAGATAACTCACTCTCTGAATACAGACTTAGAAATACATCAGACCCAAACTTTGTGACACAGATCCACAAGGGTTTAGAGATTTTGCATCTTGAACCCAAATGCTCAAATACCTGAAGTCAATGGGATAGACTGACAATGTAATTTAGAGACTTCATGCTCTGAATAGATACTCCCAAATACCTAAAACTCAAATCATAGAACACAGACCCTCAGATTTCAGACCTAAAGCCCTCAACACAGATTATAAATACTTCAGACACAAAATTTGGAGCAGATACTCAAAGATTTCAAGGACCTTATGCTCTGAACTCAGACATCAGATACTTTAGATGAGAACTTGGGACACAGACCCTCCACATCCAGAGACCAAACACTCTGAATACAGATTCACCCAAAGAAGTCAGACTCAAACCATGGAAAAAATAATACTCTCAGAGATTTCAGTGACCGCATGCCCTGATGACAGACCTTAAATATCTCAGTCTTCAACCTTGAAACAGAGACCATCAATGCATTTAGAAACCCTACACCATGAACAAGACCCCAGATACCTCACAGTTATACCTTGAGACAAAGACTCTCAAAGATCTCAGAGATCTAACACCCTGAATACAGACATTCAAGCACCTCAGACTAAATCCTGGTAACACAGATCCTTAGTGAGTACCTCAGAATTAAATCTTGTGACAGACCCTCAAAAAACAGTCCTCACAGCCTGAGAACAGAAATGATATATCCAATTCAAATCTTGGGACACAGACCCTGAAACAACGAAGAGAGCCCACGTTCTCAACACATACCCTCATATACCATACACTCAAATCTTGGAACACAGACTCTCAAAGTGTTCAAAGACCTTACACCCTTAACCAAGACCAACAAATACATCAGAATCCAACTTTGGAACACAAGCTATTTAGAGCAGAGTTTAGAGTTCTTATATGTTACGCTGAACTCCAGACACCTAGTAATAAAGCCTTGAAAACCAGATCATCAATAAGTTCAGAGACCATACACAAGGAATACAGATTCCCCCATTACCTCAGAGTCAAACCTTTGTCAAAGATCAACAAAGTGTTTAGAAACTTCTAATCTTGAACTCACAAACCAATGCATTAGAATCCAACCTTGGGAAATACACACTGAAAGAGTTCAGAGACGTCTCATCTGAACACAGACCCTAAAATACATAGAACACATGCAATGATTTAAAACCAACCTCCTGCTCCCTGAACATAGAACCCCAAATACCTCTAAACAAAACTTGGAACACAGAATCCACAAAGAATTCAGAGACTTCATACCCTCAACACAAATCCCTGAATGTCACACATTCAAATATTGGAACACAGACTGTCAAAGTGTTCAGAGACCTTACTTTTTGATGTTTGGAACACAGACCCCTACACCTCAAACTCCAACCTTGGAACACAAACTTTACAGTGTTCTGTGGCCTCACAACTGGAATAAATACCTCCTAATAACTCAGACACAATATTTGAAACACAGATCCTCAAAGAGTTCATAGACTTCACACCCCGAACATGAATTTTCTTTCTTTCTTTCTTTCTTTCTTTCTTTCTTTCTTTCTTTCTTTCTTTCTTTCTTTCTTTCTTTCTTTCTTTCTTTCTTTCTTTCTTTCTTTTTTCTTTCTTTCTTTCTCTTTCTTTCTTTCTCTCTCTCTCTCTCTCTCTTTCTTTCTTTCTCTCTTTCTCTCTTTCTTTCTTTCTTTCTTTCAGCAGGATTTATTGAGAGTATAGAAAAGCTCCCACAGTGGGAGGGGACATGAGGGGGTTGCCCCAGAACATGAATTTTCAAATACCTCAGACTCAAACTTTGTGACAAAAACCCTCAAAGGGATCTGAGACCTGAACACTGAACATATACCCTCTCAAACTTAGACTACCAAACCTGAATGAGTTTGGAGACCTCACACATTGAACTTAGAACCAGAACCCAAATACCTCACATTCAAACTTGAAACCACAGATCCTAAAACATTTGTGAGTTCTTATAACCTGAACACACCCTGACACCAGAGACTCAAAATGTGGAACATATGTGCTCAAAGGTTTCAGTGACCTCACATCTTAAATACAGACCTGAAAATTATCAAATTAAAATCTTAGGACACAGACCTCAAAGACTTCACACTTTAAAGATGATCCCCAAATACCCCAGAGTCAATGCTAATAAAAAGATCTTCAAGGAATCAGAGACCTCACATGCTGTATACATACCTTCAAAGATCTCAGACTCTGATCTTGAAACACAAACCATCAATGAGTTCAGACCCTTCATATCCTAAACATAGACCCCTAAATATATTAGTTAAATTATAGGCTTTCAAAAGGTTCAGGGGCATCACAGCTTAAACACAGACTTTCAAATACATCAGATTCAGAAGTTGGAACACAGACCCTCAAATAATTCTGTTGCTTCCCAAACTTTACATCCTAACATAGATCCACAAACGCATGAGAACTTATACCTTAACATAGACTGATGAATACATCAAGTTCAGAATTCTAGGACACAGATCTTCAAAGAGGCCCAAGATCTCACATTCTAAACAGAGACCCCCTCATATTTCAGATCAGTCCTGTGAAAAAAGACTGTCAAAGAGTCAGAGACTCTCACTCTAACATTTACCTTCAATCTTGCAACAGAGATGATTAAAGAATTCAGAGCTCTCACAACCTGAATACAGACCCCTAAGTAACTCAAATTCAAAATTTGCACAACAGATTCTCTGTGATTTCAGAGATCTCACAATTAAATACAGATTTCCAAATGTATTAATAAAAACTTTGATACACAGAACCCCAAAGAGTTCAGACCTCATAGTCTAAACACAGACACTCAAACTTCAGACTCAAACCTTGGTTCAAAGAGCCAAAAAAAAAAAAAGATCAATGAACCAGCGAGCGCCCTCTCCGCACCAGGGAAGCCCACCCACCTGAAGCCAAGATGTCCAGCAAGCAGACCAAGGCCAAGACCACCAAGAAGCGGCCACAGCGGGCCACGTCCAATGTCTTCGCCATGTTTGACCAGTCCCAGATTCAGGAGTTCAAGGAGGCCTTCAACATGATCAACCAGAACCGTGACGGCTTCATCGACAAGGAGGACCTGCACGACATGCTGGCCTCACTGGGGAAGAACCCCACCGACGAGTACCTGGAGGGCATGATGAGTGAGGCCCCGGGGCCCATCAACTTCACCATGTTCCTCACCATGTTTGGGGAGAAGCTGAACAGCACCGACCCGGAGGACGTGATCCGCAACGCCTTCGCCTGCTTTGACGAAGAGGCCTCAGGTTTTATCCACGAGGACCAGCTCCGGGAGCTGCTCACCACCATGGGCGACCGATTCACCGACGAGGAGGTGGACGAGATGTACCGCGAGGCACCCATCGACAAGAAAGGCAACTTCAACTATGTGGAGTTCACGTGCATCCTCAAACATGGCGCCAAGAACAAGGATGACTAGGCCACCCAGCCCTTCCGACGCCAGGCCCCGTCCCAGTCGCTCCCTCCCCTGCACACTCCCAGCTCCATACCACGACCCTGCAGGACTCTCTTGGGGACCCTCCCTTGAGGGACCAGGGTCCCAGCTTCCAGGGAAGGGAACAGACCGAGAGAGGCACCAGGCAAGGGACACACGCCGACGGGAGGCAGGCATGCCTCTGTGACCCTTCCAAGACCATCTTCTGGGGAGAGGGGCCAGGGCAGGGCCCAGGGGCGCCACGCGAAGGCCCCTCAGGGAAGCCCAGGCCTCAGCAGCGGCCTGACCATTCCTGGCTGCCCTGGGAGAAAGGGCCCCGATCCCGGATTGACACCACTGCATGCGCAGCCCCACACAAGCACAAGCTCACCAGGGTCCCCTGCCCTTCCCCCATCCAGCCACCAGAGCAACCCACCTGCCACAGAAATGTGCTCCACAAGACACAGGCAGAGCGGACACTTGTCCCGGGGAGGCAGAACCCCAATAGAAGGCTGAGCACTGAAAAAAATATATATCAATGACCTCACACTCTGAACTGAGCACCAAAAGACTCATAAGCAAACTTAGAACACAAATCCTCAAAGAGTTCACAGATCTCCCATCTTAAACATTCACCTCAAGGTCTTCAGACTGAAACCTTTAAAAATAGACCCTCAATGAGTTTCATAGAGCATACACCCTGAACACAGACCTGGAAATACTTCATACTCATACTTTGGTAGACAGATTCTTAGTGAGATAAGGTAAGGGTCCTCACATCCTGAATTTAGAACCCCAAGTGCCTCAGGTTCAATTGTGGAACACAGACACTCAAAGATTTCAGAGATCTCACAATTTGAACACTGATCTCAAATATTTCATGTTTAAACCCTGGGACATAGATCCTCGAAAATCTTGAACACCTAACATGCTTAACCCAACGTCTCCAAATCTCAGGCTTAATTCTTGAGAAATAGACCCTATAAAATTTTATATACCTCATGGCTTGAACAATGACAACCAATACCTCCAACTCAAAACTTGGAGCACTGGTTCCAATGCGGGACACATCCTTATGGAAATTGGAGCTGGCATCCAATTCCTGAACAAAACCCAAAACCCACAGGCCATAAGAGATAAGATAGACAAGTGGGACCTCATTAAACTGACAAGCTTCTGCAAAGCCAAAGAAACCATCAAGAGAGCAGGGAGACAGCCTACA
>NW_007064621.1:0-3318 GCF_000164805.1 Carlito syrichta
TCCGGCTACTTGGAAGGCTGAGGCGGAAGGATTGCCGGAGCCCAGCAGGTCAAGGCTGCAATGGTGAGGAGCATGCCACTGCACTCCAGTCTGGGCGACGGTGAGACTCTAACTCAAAAAAAAAAAAAAATGAAATCCAACTCTTGGCCCAGTACAAATTATTATTAGCACTGGCTCAACACTTACTGCTGCCTGGCAAACTTCTAACTCTTCTTGACTCCCTGGAACCAAAGCCTTGGAGAAAGTGAGTCCCATCTACTGTGAGCAACATTTCCCCTTCTCTTTACATGAAAATATCCAAGTCTATATGATCTTCTGTCCTTCCTTCTTAGAGGAAGAAGAGAATCTCCTTCTTTCCAAAGTAATTCTGAACTTTCCTCCTGGCATCTCTTCTCCACCTCCCCTTACCCCTCTTCTCCACCCAGCAGCCAGTGCAATTTTGCAAAAATGAAAACTAGATCAAATGATACTCCTGCTTAAACAGCACCGATGGCTCCCATTGTTCCAACAGTCACACCCCAACTCCCTATCAAGGTGTATTATGAGGCCCCGTGTGTAATGACCTGGCTCAAGCCACATTCCATGACCATGTCAGGCTCTTTCCATCCTCAGAGCCTTTGCACATTCTAGTCTCTTCCCTGAAGGCTCTTTCCTATTCATCTGATTGGTTCCTTCGCCTTCAGGCTTTGTCTTTAATGTTGCTTCAGGCCTTCTCTAATCATTTAACCTAAAATGACTCCCTCCCACCCCTCCTCCACTTTTCTCTCCTAGCATCTTCTGACATGTCCCAAAGGCTCCATGTTTGCATCTTCTGACATGTCCCAAAGGCTCCAATGAGGGCTTATATTTGTGCTAACAAATTCCCAGGTGATGCCAATGTTTCTGGACTTAGACATTTTTTTGTTTTTGAGTCAGTCTCACTCTGTCACCCAGGCTGAAACACAGTGGTAGACTCACAGCCACCACAGTCTTGACATGCTGAGCTCAGGTGATCCTTCCACCTCAGCCTTCCAAGCAGCTGAAATTACAGGCATGTGCCATCATGCCTGGCTAATTTTGGTTTATTTATTGTATAAAGATCTCGCCATGTTGCTCAGGCTGGTCTCAAACCCTTGGGCTCAGGCAATCCTCTTGTCTCCACCTCCTAAAGTGCTAGGATTACAGGTATGAGCCACTGTGCTAAAAAAAAAAAAAAAAAATTGGAATCGTCTTACCAAGTTGTCCCAGGTTGGTCTCGAACCCCTGGACTCAGGCTATCCTTTCGGTTAGGCCTTCCTAAGTGCCTAGCTGAGACACTTTTGAAAACTGGTTTGAATGTCTTGGTTGCTGCATTTGGCACTGGCCACACAAGGGCAACCTCTTATGCTCCCAGGCCTCCTTTGAGTTCTGTATGGCCACAGGGCTTTTCCCTGGTTTTCATCTTTCTTACTGTAGTACAGAGTCTTCCATAGTGCAACTTGTGCATTTCTAGAACAGTCCTATTGTGGCTGTTATGGCGCTCTAGGAGGCATCCTTTGGTCATCTTGTCCATATTCCTTCCAGATTAGGGAGGAAAACCCAAGGGTGGTTGTCCTAGTTCCCTCTCTACAGGCTGGGTGACTCTGGGTAGGTTACCATTCTTTGAATCTTAGTTTCCTCATTAGGAAAGTGTGAAGAATCACTACTTTTATTTTTTTATTTTTGAGTTGGAGTCTCACTCCGCTGCCCAGGTTGGAGCAGTTGCACTCATGGCCACCACGCCCTCAACCTGCTGGGCTCAGGCGATCCTTCCACCTCAGCCATCCAAGTAGCTGAGACTACAGGCATGCACCACCACACCCGGCTAATTTTTTTTTTCTTTTTTATTGTAGAGATGAAATCCTCTCACCTCAGCCTCCCAAAATGCTGGGATTATAGGCGTGAGCCACTATGCCTCGCCCAATCACTACCTTTGAAAAGCATTTCTAGCCGGCTTGAAAAGCATTTCTCAGCCTGTAATCCCACGCCTCTGGGAGGCTGAGATGAGTGGATTGCCTGAGCCTGCGGGTTTGTTTGAGACCCGCCTGGTGGCTCAACCTGTAATCCTTTGGGAGGCTGAGATGAGTGGATTGCTTGAGCCTGAGGGTTTGAGACCTGCCTGGGCAACTTGGCGAGACCTCACCTCTACACACGCCTGTAGTTCCAGCTACTTGGATGGCTGAGGCGAAAGGATTGCCGGAGCCCAGCAGGTCAACGCTGCGGTGTCCGGGAGCGGCCACTGCACTCCAGTCTGGGTGAGACTCCAACTCAAAAAAAAAAGAAAAAGAAAAGAAAAGCATTTCTAAGTCTGGGCTCCATGACTCAGCCTATAATCCCAGCACTTTGGGAGGCCAAGGAGAGTGGATTGCCTGAATCCGTGAGTCAGAGACCAGCCCAGCCAACTTGGCGAGGCTGCATCTCTACAATAAGAATAAAAAATTAGCTGGGTTGGTAGTGAGCGCCTGTAGTTCTGGCTACTTGGAAGTCTGAGGTGGAAGAAATGCCAGAGTTCAGCAGGTCGATGCTGGGGTGGCCGTGAGTGTGCCACTGCACTCCGTCCTGGGCAACAGAGTGAGACTCCAACAAAATAAAACAAAACAAAACAAAACAAAACAACCCAAAAAACCAAAAACATTTCTAGGCTGCACACGGTGGCTCACACCTCACAATTTAAGAGCTGGAGGCGAGAGGATTGCCTGAGCCCAGGTGTTTGAGACCAGCCTGGGCAACTTGGCCAGACCTCGTCTCTACAATAAACTAAAAAATTAACTGGGCATGATGGCACATGCCTGTAGTTCCAGCTACTTGGAAAGCTGAGGTGGAAGGATCACCTGAGCCCAGCAGGTCGAGGCTGTGGTGGCCGTGAACATGCCACTGCACTCCAGTCTGGGCATCACAGTGAGACCCTGTCTCAAAAGAAAAAAAATTCAACTTTGGGTGGCAGAGGCGAGAGGATTGTCTGAGCTCATGGGTTCGAGACCAGCCTGGGTAACATGGCAAGGCCTTGTCTCTACAATAAATAAAAAAAAAATATTAGCTGGGTGTGGTGGCACACACATATAGTTCCAGCTACTTGGAAGGCAGGTAGGACTGCCTGAGCCTAGCAGGTCGAGGCTGCAGTGGCTGTGAGCATGCCACTGCACTCTAGCCTGGGGGACAGAGTGAGATTGACTCAAAAAAAAATTCACTTTATGAATAGATCTAATTATGTTAATAACATTCCCATATATTACCCTGTAGATTTTTAAAATATTGTGTTCCATTTCTTTCTTTCTTTTTTTTTTTTGAGTTGGAGTCTCACTCTGTTGCCCAGACTGGAGT
>NW_007064621.1:3485-5553 GCF_000164805.1 Carlito syrichta
CCACTCACCTCGGCCTCCCAAAGTGCTGGGATTACAGGCTGAGCCACTGAGCCCGGCTTGTGTTCCATTTCTATACTACCCTTTTTTGGAGTTGGGACATACTTTCGCTCTTAGTTTGAATTATTAATAGTATTACACAGCATGCATATTTAAGGAAGAAATGAAATTTGTGTCCATGGGTGGAAGCTAGCTTGGAGCACTTGAAGTACTTGTAGTGAGATTAGTGATCAAAAGCTTGAAGTGTTGGCCGGTCATGGTGGTTTACGCCTATAATCCCAGAACTTTGGGAGGCATAGGTGAGAGGACAGTCTGAGCCCATGGATTCGAGACTAACTTAGGCAATATGGTGAGACTTTATCTCTACAATAAATCAAAAAATTAGCCGGGATGGTGTCTCGTGCCTACAGTTCCAACTACCTGGAAGGCTGAGGCAGAAGGATTGCCTGAGCCCAGCAAGTCGAGGTTGCAGTGGCCTTGGGTGTACCACTGCATTCCAGCTTAGGAGACTCCAACTCATAAAACAAAACAAAACAAAAAACTTGAAGTGTAATTTTTTTTTTTTTTTAGTTGAAATCTCACTCTGTCATCTAGACTGGAGTACAGCGGCATGCTCCCCGCCATCACAGCCTCACCCTGCTGGGCTCCGGTGATCCTTCTGCCTCAGCCTTCCAAGTAGCTGGAACTACAGGTGCGCGCTATCACACCTGGCTAATTTTTGATTTATTGTAGAGATGAGGTCTTGCCAAGTTGCCCAGGCGGGCCTCAAACCCACGGGCTCAGGCAATCCACTTGCCTCAGCCTCCCAAAGTGCTGGGATTACAGGCTGAGGTACTGAGCCCAGCCGAAGCGCAAGTTTTGATATTCACTTTATAAATATCATTCCTACATATTCTATTTATCACCTCATCGAATGAACTAGAAATTTTTTTTTTTTTTTTGAGTTGGAGTCTCACTCTGTTGCCCAGACTGGAGTGCAGTGGCCCGCTCCCAGCCACCGCAGCCTCAACCTACTGGGCTCTGGCGACCTTCTGCCTCAGCCTTCCAAGTAGCTGGAACTACAGGTGCGCGCTACCACACCTGGCTAATTTTTGATTTATTGTAGAGATGAGGTCTTGCCAAGTTGCCCAGGCAGGTCTCGAACCTGTGGGTTCAGATAATCCACTCACCTCAGCCTCCCAAAGGCGCAGGATTACAGGCTGAGCCACTGAGCCCGGCTATGAACTAGAAATTTAAAGTGCAAAGTGTAATATGAAATACATACAGTAAGCCAGGTGTGGTGGCTTACGTCTGTAATCCCACTTTGCCTGAGCCCAGGGGTTCGAGACTAGCCTGGGCAACTTGGTAAGACCTTGTCTCTACAATAAATCAAAAAAATTCCCAGGCCCAGTGGCTCACGCCTATAATCCCAGCACTTTGGAAGGCCGAGGTGAGAGGACTGCCTGAATCCAGAGGTTCCAGACCAGACTGGGCAACTTGGCAAGACTTCATCTAAAAAAAAAAAAATTAGGGGGGTGGGGGCGGGGCAGGAAAAAAAATTAGCTGGGCATGGTGACACACATCTGTGGTTCCAGCTACATGGAAGGCTGAGACGGAAGGATCATCTGAGCCCAGCTGGTCAAAGCTGCGGTGGCGAGTGTGGCACTGCACTCTATTCCTGGGCGAGAGTAAGGCTCCAACTCAGAAAAAAATACAGTAAAAGAATGTAAAGTACTATACAAAGAGCTACGCATGTAATCCCCTAATAACCCTAAAGATAGATTTTTGTTTTTTTTTTTCTTTGAGTTGGAGTCCCCCTCTGCCGCCCAGACTGGAGTGCAGTGGCCGCTCCCGGCCACCGCAGCCTCGACCTGCTGGGCTCCGGCGACCCTTGCGCCTCAGCCTTCCGAGTAGCTGAAATTACGGGCGCGCACTACCACGCCCAGCTAATTTTTTGATTTTATTGTATAGATGAGGTCTCGCCTGCCCAGGCGGGTCTTGAACAGCGGATTCAGACAATCCACTCACCTCAGCCTCCCAAAGGCGCGGGATTACAGGCTGAGCCACCGAGCCTGGCTTGTTTTTTTTTTCT
>NW_007064621.1:5679-19316 GCF_000164805.1 Carlito syrichta
TTCCAAGTAGCTGGAACTACAGGTGCACGCTACCACGCCTGGTTAATTTTTGATTTATTGTAGAGATGAGGTCTCGCCAAGTTGCCTAGGCGGGTCTCGAACCCACGGACTCAGGTAATCCACTCACCTCAGCCTCCCAAGGTACGGGATTACAGGCTGAGCCACTGAGCCCGGCTTAATTTTTTGATTTATTGTAGAGATGAGGTCTCACCAAGTTGCCCAGGTGGGTCTCGAACCCGCAGACTCAGGCAATCCACTCACCTCAGCCTCCCAAGGCACGGGATTACAGGCTGAGCCACCAAGCCTGGCGAGGGTAGCTACTTTTTATCACCTTCATTTTACAGATGAGGATACAGATACCCAGAGGCTAAGAGCTTGCCCAAGGTCACCCCATTAGTAAGTGGATTCGAAGCCCGGACTTCACTGTTTTATGACAGATACACTTCACAAAATTGTGGACACTAATTATTATTGAGTCAGAGTCTCACTCCGTCTCCCAAAGTTCTGGGATCACAGGCATGAGCCACTGCTCCCAGTCAATTACTTTACATATAATGCTTGGCACATGACGTTTTTTCCCCTCAAATTCCAATTCCTTCAGAGGAGTGTTTCCTTGTCTCTAAATTGGAATGTTCCCTAATTGTGCCTATACAACTATCTCCACACAAACCTTCACTTGCAGTATGAAGTTTGTGCCTAAGGTCCAGTTTACTTACTGTTTGGAAAATAATTTCCCCAAATTAGATGTCTAAACACACTAAGTCTTAACCAAATAGCTCTTCATATTCTCCCTGGATATGTCTCTTAATCATTCTTTTCTCCCACCAACCCTCACATCTAGCTTTTTCCATCTGTTTTCCTTTTTTTTTTTTGGTCTTTCCCATCCCTATCTTCCCTGCTGAGTTCAGGATTTATAACCTCATTTCTTTTTTTTTTTGTGTGTTGGAGTCTCACTCTGTCGCCCAGACTGGAGTGCAGTGGCCGCTCCTGGCCACCGCAGCCTAGACCTGCTGGGGCTCCGGTGATCCTTCTGCCTCAGCCTTCCAAATAGTCGGAATTACAGGCATGTGCTACCACGCCCGGCTGATTTTTTTATTTATTGTAGAGAGGAGGTCTCGCTGCCCAGGCGGGTCTCGAACTTGTGGGCTCAGGCAATCCACTCACTTCAGCCTCCCAAAGGTACGGGATTACAGGCTGAGCCACCGAGCCCGGCTATAACCTCATTTCTATAACCAAAGGTATAGGCTCAGTCCTGCACGTCTCCGTAGTGTACCTTGCATATCCCCACCTAATACCACTGCTAGCTACTTGTATTTTACTTTCCAAATCCACTCCCCCAACCTAAGAAAAATGGCCCCATCAGCCATGTTCCCTCACCAACTCCCAAGATCTTTTTTTTTTCTTCCCAGACTCAGATCTGCTTGCTTCTAGTTTTGAAAATGACATCCTATTTGTTTCATGATTATTCAGATCATTATTATTCCAAGTCCACTCTCTCTTTTTTTTGAGTTGGAGTCTCACTCTGTTGCCCGGGCTGGAGTACAGTGGCACCTTTACAGCTACCACAGCCTCCACCTGCTGGACTCAGGTGATCCTTCTGCCTTAGCCTTCCAAGTAGCTGGAACTACAGGCACATGCCACAATGTTTGGCTATTTTTTAATTTATTGTGGAGATTAGGTCTCACTGAGTTGCCCAGCTGGTCTCGAACCCATGGGCTCAGGCAATCCTCTCACCTCAGCCTCCCAAATGCTGGGATTATAAGAGTGAGCCACTGCAATCGGCCCCAAATCCACTCTCAAGTGATCCTGCCAAATAATCAAGCCCTAGATATTCTTTCCCTTTTTTGAACAACTTAGAATCTAGAGTAGTACCTATTAGACAATTAATCATATTACATTATATACTCAAGCCTTATTTTTCTTTTGAGTTGGAATCTCACTCTGTCACCCAGGCTGGCAATAGCACACTCATGGCCACCATAGCCTCGACCTGCTGGGCTCAGGTGATCCTTCTGCCTCAGCCTTCCAAGTAGCTGCAACTACAGGCACGTGCAACCACACCTGGCTTATTTTTTGATTTATTGTAGAGATGTGGTCTCACCAAGTTGCCCAGGCTGGTCTCAAACGCCTGAGATCAGGCAATCCTCTCACCTTGGCTTCCCAGGATGCTGGGATTACAAGCTTCAGCACAGCACCTGGCCTTAGTATTTTTTGAGAAGATCAGTACTCTCCCTGACCACAAAGCAGAGCACCTCCTCATAATGAGGTTAACTTAAACATTGAGAGACCCAGGTGTCCAAGATAGGAGAAGATATGAATCACCTTCCTTTTTCTTTGAGTCGGGGAAGGGAGTTAGGATCTTCAAACAGCAAACACCATCTAAAGTGCAGTAAATTATATCCATCTGTATTAGTAGGGAAGAGGGGACATTAAAAGCTGCTAGAATACTGAATACAGCCAATCAAGCTGACAACAGTTTTATCTCCCATGGATCTCCAGTGACAGGGCAGGAGCAACTCCTTTCCTTTATTTCTCCCCCTTGTAAAGGGAGATTCAAGTTCAGTAGCAACCTTTCCTGCCCCAAGTCTCCAGCCAGAGAAGAGACTGCAGGCACCAAATCTTGTGTGGGGTAATGGGAGAGGCCTCAGACACTTGCCTCTAGTTCTGAGCTTCAACAGCTGTTTCTATCAGTAAGTCAGCATTAAATGCACCAGAAAAGAACAGCATCATTCAGAGACCAGAGGGCAGCCAGGCCTGAAACATCAAGGTGGACCACAGTTATGAGAGTCTTAACAACAGGCCACATAAGTTTGGCTGGATGGAACCCCACAATGAAGGGGGTCACCTCTAAGTTTGTATAGAGGGATGCCAAGGATAAGGCCCACTCAGTTATCTGAAGAAAAGTGGAACAGACAAGTCTTTCAGAGAAATGAAGCATCAAAGTGGTATCCTGGTCACATCAAGGCAACACCACACCTTCATGTGCTTGAGTGGTTGCTGGGTCAGCTGCAGACCAGAGGCAGTCTTCCAAGGAGAAAGGGAGACAACAGGGAACTTCTAGGCCACATAAGCTTGTCAGGAGACTTCCAGGAGGGAAGGCTCATTCTCGGGGTCGGTGGATAATGACTTCACCCAGGGCCTCCAACACTTCCCGCTTGTAGTCCTCGAAATCACCATCAATTTGGCTAACACTCTGCTCTTCCACCACCCACAGCTGGCAGTTGGTTTCTGTGATGAGTCGGGCATCATGACTGACGACGATCACAGCTTCGAAGAAAGAAAGAAAGAACAGAGGGCAGGGAGAAAAGGAAGGAAGGAAAAGGGAAGAAGGAATCAGAACATGGACGAATGGAGTCCTAGCCTTCGGAACACTTCAGTTTGGTCCCCAAGGAGAGGAGAAGAGCATGTTCTGAGCTAACTTACCACCCTTGTATTCATTGATGGCCTCGCCCAGAGCATCAATAGACTCTATATCCAGGTTATTTGTAGGCTCATCCTACCAAGGAGAAGGAATTACATGGCTGAGCACTGCAACTTTTACCTTCCATTACCTTATGTCCTTAACCCCCTCCTATAGCCTAGCTTGCTTACCAAGATGAGGACATCAGGCTCCCGACAGGCCAGCTCTGCAAACACAACTCGGGCTTTCTGACCACCTGCAGCAAAGGAAGAGGAGGTCCATCACACTTTCTACTGCTTCACAATCCTGAAGGCGAACCCTGCAGGTGTGTGTATCTGAGGATCTCCCATTCCTGGTTCCTCTATCTTTCTGCCTCTATGTACAGTTTGTAGACATCAATGATAAGGAGAAGGGCACCCTCCTGGCCCCCAGTGTAGTACCAGAGAGTTTGCAGATCTGGATGGTGTGGGCATGGCTTTCAAGACCAAAGCGGCCCAGGCACTTGCGGGCATCCTGGTAGGGTAGGTTGAAGCCCCGCTGCAGGTACTCAGTGGGCGTTTCCTCCATGCGCAGCTGCTCTGCATATTGCTGGTTGAAGAAGCCAATTTTCTGCCAGAGAGGAGAGAGAAGTGGTCAGTGAAAGTCATAACTTCTTCCATCAGATTTTCATTCCCTAATTCCCAAAGCTAACTTACCAGCCGGTGGTTCTTTCTCATTTCCCCACGGGTCTGCAAGGAAAGAACAAATGGTTAAGAATAGGGAAAGGGGGAAAGGGCCTGCAGCTTCATACCTCAACTTCTTTTTCTTTTTTTGAGTCAGAGTCTTACTCTTTCACCCAGGCTGGAGTGCAGTGGCACATTCATGGCCACCGCAGCCTCAACCTGCTGGGCTCAGGCAATCCTTCTGCCTCAGCCTTCCAAGTAGCTGGAACTACAGACATGTGCCACCTTGCTGAGCTAATTTTTCTTGTTTTATATTTATTGTAGAGACAAGGTCTTGCCATGTTGCCCAGGCTGGTCTTGAACCCGTGGGCTCCGGCAATCCCCTCACCTCCATATCCCAAAGTGCTGGGATTACAGGTGTGAGCCACCGTGCCCAGCTATGTCCCAACTTTTCTAAGGGAAAACAAACTCCAGATATGGGCTGGGAACAAGCATATACAAAAAAAAAAAAAGAACATGGATGTTCTCCCTAATATGACAAAGGAAAACTCAGCAAAGTGGAAGAGTAAGGGGCAAAATGGGAGTAAGAGGAGAATGAAAGGGGGCACAGAAAGGACAAGCAGGAAGGACTGACCACACAGTGTGACTCATGAGTGGCACATTGTCAAGGATCCCCCTTAGATGAGGAGGTGAAAATTTTGGTGAGGATCTAATAACACCTTTCTAAAGATCTACTCTTAGTGACCATGAGAAAGTGGACTTCAACACTCTGCTGGAGGGAGGAGAAATGGCTACAAACTTTCTAAAGCACTATATGGCAATAAACTACAAAAGTCCAAATTAATAATGGTAGATAGGTCCATAGAAAGAGAATGTACACAGATGGGTTATTAGTATGAAAAAATGCTTGATGTACATTATTTGAAAAAAGCTAGCCACAAAATAGTTCATATGTCAGTCCACTTTTGTTTAGAAATATTATATGCACATTTGCAAAAGAAAAAAGGAGAAAGCTATCCAATAACACATTAATACTGGTTATCTCAAGATTTTTCTCTCTGGAGTATACAATTTCTAATCATTCTATAATGGACATAATATGTATTTCTTGTATGACCAACCCCAATTCTCCTTGCTTTCATCCCTGAACTGATCTAAACTCTTCCCATCCTCTATAGCCTCTTAAGGAAATGAATCTGCATCTAACTCTCCACTGTGTGAAGCTCCCTGACTCAAGCCCTGGTGAGCAGCTGTCATCACACTCCCCATGCCCTCCCCTCTTGGCTCCAGGACTCACTGGCGTCAGCTTGCCGGTCAGCAGCAGGAGCAGCGTGCTCTTCCCCACACCATTAGGGCCCACAATGCAGACTATGAGAAGGAAGACAAGTGGTGAGACAAGTCCCCAGACTCCCTGTGGTTGCTGCCCCACATCCCTGAGCAACCCAATACCAACTCACTCCTTGAGTCCATGTCAATGCCAAAGTCCAGGTTCTTAAAGAGTGGTTTCTGCCCCTCATAGCCAAATGTCACACCTGAGAGCCAAGGAAAAAAAGCAATTTATATTCTTCTCAGTCCCTCAAAGGTCTCCCAATGTCCTAGCCTTGGAGAATTTGAGGTGCACATGCTTCTGCTGCCTCCTGCTGGGAGTCTGGGGTACTCACCATGCAGACCCAGCACAGGAGGGCTGAGTGGTGGGGGGTTCGGGAAAGTGAAGCGCACGGTGTACTCCTTGGGGCGCTTCAGGAGTTCAGGGGCCTCTTGGGATTCCTCATCCTGGTTTTTCCGTCGGCATTTCTGCTGCTTTCGAGTCAGAGCTTCTTTTGTTTGCTTCTCCTGGAGAGGAAGACGAAAGGGAGAAATTCACACCTGCACAGTCGTCCTCAAACTGTAGGCTGATGTCCCAGAGTCCCCCTCTTTCTTGACTGTCATGAGAGAAGTGCGATTGACAGTACAGAAGTCTCCAGGTGCTCACCGCCTGCTTGGTGGACTTCCCCCCCGCCTTCAGCTCCTTCAGCTTTTTCTCCTGCTTCTCATACTGCTTCAGGAGTTCCTTCTGCTTCTGCTGGTACATCTTTTTAAAGGTCACTGGGGCAGAAAAGGGAGAAGGGCATCAATGGTTGCTCCTTTCCCCAGCAGAGGGACAGAAGGGACTGGTGAGGATGAAGGTGGGCATCCCTGGAATTCTGAAAAGCCTTAGCTTATCTAAGTGGACTCACCCTCCCATGCCTCTTTTCGAGGCTCCCTTACTTCCCTCTACCCATGATCCCACTTACTGTAATTGCCCCTGTAATAATGGAGCCGCTGGGCATCAAGATGGATTATATCAGTGCAGACATCATCCAGGAAGCCCTGGTCATGGGAGACGATCAGCAAGGTTTTCCGCCAGCCTTGGAGGTAGCTGGGTTTCAGAGAAGAGAATGAAAGTGTTACAACTGTCAGGTGAGAGAGAAACGAGGGGAAGCAGACAACAATGTGGGAAAGGAGGTCTGGATAAAGAATTGTCAAGGACATAGTGGGAAAACGAGCACAAGGAGGGAAGGAAGGGCAAAGAAGTGCAGGATGGAAACTAGTGCTGCAAAGGATGTAACCAAGGGCCACGCACTTATTGAGCCAGATGACAGCATTGAGATCCAGGTGGTTGGTGGGCTCATCCAACATCAGCAGTGTGGGCTCCATGAACAGTGCCCTAGAGGGTAGGACAGCAGAAGACAGGGTTATGGGGAGGAAGATACTTGCTCAGCAAAACCCAGCAAAGTCTCTGGGAGGCAGAGCCTGCACTCCTGCACAAGCTGCACAAGCTCTCCTCAGAGTAGTCCCTGGGCAGGAATGTTGATGAGGAGAGAGAAGCAGAAGCCTCAAACCTCTGTACTGGCCTTGGAAGAATGGGAAGAAGGGAAGAGGCCCTAGTGACCTGAGGCTCAAAGGGAGGATGGTGAGGTGAATGGACCACCTGGCTAGGGAAACACGCATGCGCCAGCCCCCTGAGAACTTCTGTGTGGGCCGATTCTGCATTTCAGGGTCGAAGCCCAAGCCAGCCAGGATCCGCCGAGCTTTGGCCTCTGCAGCCGCTGCCCCAGTTGCCCGCAACTCTTCATACACCTGGGAGGAGGGAGAAGAGGACACATATTCGAGGGTCCAGGAGCCCCTAAGTGTTAGCGCATGTCCCCTGCGCCATCTTCTCTACCTTCTCTAGCCTCTCAGCAGCTGTGTCATCCCCCTGTTCCAGCTGTCCCTGAAGCCGTCGCTCCTCTTCCAGCAGCTTCAATCGCTTGGTGTCAGCTCGAAGAACAGCCTGCACTGCTGGTGTCTCATCCGCTACCACCTCTGGGAGAAGGGGGAAGAAGGAAGTCTGGTCGCCTCAATGGCCAAGAGTCTCATGCCTTCTTCCCTTCAGTTCAATTTCTGGTCTGCCTGAAATTGCCGGCTCTTTCACTAGTTCCAAATAAAGTGTTCTCAAGTTCCTTATATACAACCCTCCTTTCTTTCTTTTTTTTGGAGTAGGAGTCTCACTCTGTCGCTCAGGCTGGAGTGCAGTGACACAATCACAGCCACCACAGCCTCGACCTGCCACTGGGCTCAGGTGATCCTTCCACCTCAGCCTTCCAAGTAGCCAGAACAGGTGAGTGCCACCGCACCTGGCTAATTTTTTGATTTATTGTAGAGACAAGATCTGGCCAAGTTGCTCAGGCTGGTCTCAAACCTGTGGGCTCAGGCAATCCTCTCACCTCCACCTCCCAAAGTGCTGGGATTACAGGCATGAGTCACTGAACCTGGCTCCCTACTTTCTTAAGTATCCCTTTCCCAGTCTCCAGTGTTGTCCTAGATCCTTTCCAACGCCACAGCCACAATTTCTTCTATTCTTGGCTGGCTCTTCTACCCCAACTGTCCATCCCACCAAGCCCCTTTTCTACCCTCTGGCCTCACCCTGCTCACACAGCAGCACATCGATGTTGGGCGGGATACTCAGGGCTCGGTTGGCAATGTGCTTGAGAAGTGTGGTCTTGCCCTTGCTGGGGAACAAGAACTATCAAGACCAGGCCAATGCTGAGAAATCTCTTTTCCCTCCAGCTCCCGCCTCTCCTCACCCATTGGGCCCCACTAGCCCATAGCGGCGGCCGGCTACAATGTACAGGTCTGCATTGACGAACAGCTCCTTGCCATGGGCTGAGATGCTGAACTTCTCCAGCTGCAGTCATGGGGAAGACATGCCAGAGGGAAGGGATAGGTGCATGAGAATTCCCCCTTTGGGACAAGAGCTGCAACTTTGTCCCTGTGGGGATGCCTCAGGCAAACCTATACCTTTAACATAATCTCCTTCCTCTCACCACAGTCAGTCCCCTCCCTATCCACTGCCTGTAATGGGAGTCTCCCACATCCTATTCTAGTCTAGTCTGTCCCATTCATTTTCCCTCCAAGGGTGGACCCTTCTACTTAGTATTACTGATTTTTCTATATTATTGCTGAAGTTAGCAGAAGCCAATGTATGAACAATGCCCCCAATCTTTCTTCTCACTGAACTAACCCATTCATTCACTCCCAGCTTCCTTGGTTGCCACAGCTGCTCAGGGAATATGAGAGAACTGGCTCTTTCTGAGGTTACAGGTTGGGAGGGAGCCTCTCAGACCTCACCTTGATGTCAGATGCATTTTCTAACATGGCTTGGCGGGAAGACACCTCTGCCTGGGACACCGAGAAGTCATTTTCAGCAGCATTGGCTGCTTTTAATGAAGCCACTTGACGCTCATACTCCATCTAAGAAAGGAAAAACTACATTAGAAGCCACAGTCTAACAATTTCCAGTCACCACAGTGTTGCTCATATCATCAAACATTGAGACAAGGCTCTCAACACAACTCTTTCTTTACTCAAGTTGTTTTATTTGAAGTAGCCCCCAAAACTCTTTCCTGCCCCCCAATCAAATGTCCCCTAATTTAAGCATTTAAAAAATTCCCTTGGCTCGGTGGCTCAGCCTGTAATCCCAGTGCTTTGGGAGGCCAAGATGAGTGGATTGCCTGAGCCTATGGGTTCAAGACCCACCCGGGCAACTTGGGGAGACCTCGTCTCTACCATAAATCAAAAACTAGCTGGGCGTGGTAGCATGCGCCTGTAGTTCCAGCTACTTGGAAGGCTGAGGCAGAAGGATCACTGGAGCCCAGCAGGTGGAGGCTGTGGTGGCCAGGACTGTGCCACTCCACTCCAGTCTAGGTGACGGAGTGAGACTCCAACTCAAAAACAAACAAACAAAACCTTTAACCACTAAGAACCAAGATCTTACCTGTTTCTTCAGCTTCTTCTTCTCCTTTTTGCTGAGATGAGCATAGGGATCATCTGCCTTAGAATCTCCTTCTTCCTCCTCCTCTTCTTCCCCTTCTTCTGCCTCTGAACCCTGTGAGAACCAAGGATGGTAAAAGCTAAGGACCCCTTCTAGAACTCAGATTTCATATCATCTATCCTCCCCCACCCCCACCCACCCCACCACCTGCAGTTCCTTAGCCAGCTCTTGCCTTCTCTACCCAGAGTCCTGAAATATCCTGGGATCCTCTTTTATTCTCATACCCAGCCCCGGTTTCCTTTCAGTCCTTTATCAATGTCTGCCACTAGGAATGGTATGAGTATGTGTGCAGGAAATGTAACAATGTGTATATCCCTATAAATGTAACTTCCAATACGATGTAACTGAGGCTGAAGTAAATGAATTTCAAGAGTCTCATTTGTGTCAAATGAGTCTCTGGTTTACATGTTAACAGGTAGAGAAAAGGTGAAGTAGTTCTAATGTACAATCACTGGGGAATAAAGCAGAACCATAGAATTAGGCATAGGGTCCCTAGAGATCACTAGACTCCCTAATACTATACAGATGAGACAACTGAAACCCAAGGAGGTAAAGATGTGTTCAAGGTCAAATGACCAGTGAATGGCAGAGCCAGAACGCAGATGGTCTGAGACTAGCTCCAGGGCCCTTTCCTGTTTCTGAATCACGTGTTTCAAACTATGGCCCACAGGCCAAATTTGACCTGTGGTCTATGAGCTAAAAATGGTTTTTGTATTTTCAAAGAGCTGCTTAAAAAAAAAAAAGACAAAGAAAAAAAGGAAGAATGTGACAGAGATTGTATGTGGCCTGCTATATGTGGCCTGTAAAGGCCAAAAGTATTTATTATGTGGCCCTTTATAGAAAAAGTTTGCTGACTCCTGCTCGGATGGTAACAATATCCCAGATCCTGACTCTCCTATAAGGACCACAGACTCCTAGTCCTTCACCCACCTTCCTCCAACACCAAAATACACACCTGCTCTGTCTTCTTGGCCTTCTCCTTCCCTTGTTTGGGAGGCTCCTTTTCTTTAGTTATTTCTTCTTCCTCATCCTCCTCTTCATTGTCCAGAGCAGCAAATTTATTCTGAGGCTAAGAGGAAAAAGACAGGCATGATAAAATGCTCTGATTCCTGAGCCCCAATATCTCTTCCTGCTAGTTACTCTCTCACCTTAGCCTTTCCTTTTGATTGCTCTTCCTTTCCCTTTTTGCCCTTGAGCCCAGGCTGTTGTTCTTCAGATACAGCCTGGAAGACACACATATACACACACACAAATTAATGTGCTAATTTTTGCTTAATAAACATTTCTAAGGAATTTACTATGGAAACTATACAGATGCTCCTCAATTTATGATGGGTTACATCCCAACACACACACCATAAACTAAAAATATGAGTGAAAAAACAAATTTCAACTCACGATGGGCTTACCAGAACATAATCCCATCATAAGTCAAGGAGCACAATGAATAAGTATAGTTTTCAGCTGGGCTCGGTGGCTCAGCCTGTAATCCTGCGCCTTTGGGAGGCTGAGGTGAGCAGATTGCCTGAGCCCGCGGGTTCGAGACCCGCCTGGGCAGGCGAGACCTCATCTCTACAATAAATCAAAAAATCGGCTGGGCGTGGTAGCGCACACCTGTAATTCTGGCTACTCAGAAGGCTGAGGCGGAAGGATCACCGGATCCCCAGCAGGTCGAGGCTGCGGTGGCCGGGAGCGGCCACTGCACTCCAGTCTGGGTGACAGAGTGAGACTTCAACTCAAAAAAACCATACTCTCCAACTTGAGACTACACAGTGAAGAGATAACTAGAGAACATCAAAGCAAAGCTAAGGGACTGTAAGTCAGGCAAGTGTGCAATGTGGAGGGAGGGGCTTCTCTGTAAGAATGAATGCTAAGAGGTTAAGGACTTGGGTTTAGAGAAGGTGCTCTAGGGATGAGGGAAGAAAACGCATAACAAACAGAAGTTTCACCATGGACCTGATGGTGAAATGGATAGTGAATGGTAAACTGGATATCACGATGCAATCAGGCTGATCTGAGAGGCATACATGGAAGAGTTGCACGTAGAAGAGCAAGGACTTGCGGGCTTTTGTTCTGGATTTTGAGTTTAAAGCAACAGAATCACAGTCGATTTCTGAGCAATGAATAGGGTACACATCTTAAAAAGGTAAGTTTTAACAACATAAGCCAAGACAGACCTAGAAGTGCTAGTTCAAAACCAGGAAATTGCCGGGCTTGGTGGCTCAGCCTGTAATCCTGTGCCTTTGGGAGGCTGAGGTGAGTGGATTGCCTGAGCACGCGGGTTCGAGACCCGCCTGGGCAGCAAGACCTCATCTCTACAATAAATCAAAAAGTCAGCCGGGCGTAGTAGCGCATGCCTGTAATTCGGCTACTTGGAAGGCTGAGGCAGAAGGATCGCCGGAGCCCAGCAGGTCGAGGCTGCGGTGGCCGGGAGCGGCCACTGCACTCCAATCTGGGCAGCAGAGTGAGACTCCAACTCAAAAAAATAAATAAATAAAAATAAAAAAAATAAAAGCAGGAAATTACCACACTGTGATCAAAAGATGTTAAATGAGACGGGAGTGACTAAAAGAACCATCACTTTCACCTTATTAATCCGATTCTTCTCTGGCTTGGCAGGCTTAGGAGGATGTTTTTCTTCCTCTTCTTCTTCCTCACTCTGATCTTGAATCAGGGCTGCAAAAGCATTACCACCCTAGAGAATGAAAGAGCCTCAGAAGTCGGAGGAATCATTGAGGATGTACTCTAGAGGTCTCTGTTTACCACACAGATAGCTTACCTTGGTTTTCCTCCCCCCTCGGGGTATCGGGGCAGGTACTGAAATAACAAGGAGAGAAGTTGGGAAAGAATTAGAATGTCTCAATTTAAGCCAACTCAGAAATCAAAGTTTCAGGTATCACTCTTCATGACTCATGGATTCCAGATACACCTTCCCTTCAGGTCACTTACACTCATCCTCCTCATCACTTGCTGGCACTGAGAGCTTCTTAAGACGCTCCATGAGCTCTTTCTCCTCTCCATCATCATCCACATCCTTCTTTCGCCGGCCTTTTCGGGTATCTCGCTTCTTTTTCTGCTGCTGAAAGCAAAAGACAGTGACAGAATGAAGCCCAGGCCCTGCTGTACTTATGTATTTCTCATAGAGAGTTCTCCATCAGCTAAGTGAACTAACGTGGGCCAAAGAGAGGTTGGTGAACCCATGACACTTGTACCTGTTGCTGTTGCTGCTGCTGCTGCTGCTCCTTCTCCTTGAGCACTTTCTCTTCTTCCCCAGCCTGTTTATCTTCTACTGCCAGCTCTTCAAAGAACTAGAAAGAGAGTGAAGATATAGGTAAACATGGTTCCAAGAGCAATCCAAACAAGCTCTTCTCTGCCACACACAGACCCATTATCCCTCCATTCTGTCCTCACGTTACTTCTCCTCTTGACAAGAGCTTTTCTCCTCCCTCACACCTTCCACCTCCTTTACATGGGCATTTATTCAGCCTGGAAACACCCATAGTCATTTCTCATCCTCAACCCTCGTTTTCTCACCGTCTTTTTGGTCTTCTTGTCCTTCTTCCCTTTCTTCACCACTTTATCTAGAAAGTTAAACAGACATGAATGCTTATCTACAAATCCCAAAGCAGTCTGATCTCCCCTGAAAAGATCTCTATGGCTTCTACCCTATTTTATGATTTTTCTTTTTTTTGTCAAAGTCTCACTCTGTCGCCCAGACTGGAGTGCAGTGGCATGCTCAAGGCCACTGCAGTCTCGACCTGCTGGGCTCAAGCAACCCTTCTGGTTCACCCTTCTAAATAGATGGAACTATAGACACACTGAGACACCCAAATTTTTTTTTGATTTATTGTAGAGACAAGGTCTTGCCATGTTGCCCAGGCTGGTCTCCAACCCGTGGGTTCAGGAAATCCTCTTGCCTCTGCCTCCCAAAGTGCTGGGATTAAAGGCATGAGCCATCATGCCCAGCTATTATTTTATGATTTTTTTAATTCAACGATCACCCCCTAGACATTGTTGCACAGTCCCACAACTCCTGCAGAAATAATCAGTCCCATCTCCATTCATTCATTCAATATATATATATTTATTAAACAACTACCAAATGTTAGATATTGTGCTAGTGTACACGATACAACAAGACAACTACGGTTTCCTCTGGAGCTTGCAGGCTTCAGGAAGAGAGAATTTTTTTTTTTGAGTTGGAGTCTCACTCTGTCACCCAGACTAGAGTGCAGTGGCATGC
>NW_007064621.1:19484-36638 GCF_000164805.1 Carlito syrichta
AATCCACTCACCTCAGCCTCCCAAAGTGCGGGATTATAGGCTGAGCCACCAAGCCTGGCTGAAGAGAGATTTTTAAATAGGTATAAGTGTTCCAAAAGAAAAAGTAAAGCCTACTTGGTGGGAAGGGAAAAGGCTGGCTTCATGTCTCGTGGCAGTCTTCCTGAAGAGATGGCATTTAAGCTAATACCTGAAGTATGAGGAATATGAGAAGTTAGTCAGGAACATGGTGTGGCTCCAGTGCTATGCACAGGTCCAGCTGTGAGAAAGTACATACACTGAGAGACAGAGAAAGGTTTGGTATGGCTAAGCTTAGAGGTTGAAGGGTAGACTAGTAAAGGTAAGGTTGGGTGAGGGCCTTGTAATCAGGTTAAAGAATGGGGACTTTATTGATACGATCACTTTTACACTTTAAAATTTCACCTTGGCTTTAGAGTGGCCAGCAAGGATGGAAGGGAATAAGTACAGTGGGAAATCTGCTAAGAAGCCGTCAGTGTAGTCTAGAGACAAGACAATGTTGACTTGGTTTAGGAAGGTGGCAAGAACAGGGAGAAAAGTAGAATTTATAGGGTGAGATTGGAGGTGGAAAATAAATAAGAGCATTCAGAAATGACACCTATGTTTTAGCTGAAAAAATTAGTTGTATACTACTATCATTTATTAATTCAGGAGACAATGGAAGAAGGTCCTTTCTCTGGGGGACAGGTAAGAAGAAGATATCATAAATTCAGTTTGGGATATGTTGTTTGTAAAACTTACAGGTCATGTAAATAGGGTTATCTGCTAACTGAATGAACATCTGGGTCTATACTCCAACTGCTCTGCTTGAATATTATAGCACAAATAACACTGTGTCATATTTACCTGCCTGTATGCCAACCGTTCATTCTAGAGAGTGACAAGAGACTGTTTAGTTTGAGTTTCAAAGGAAGCCAATCAAAGTTTACCAACTGGACAAATTACAGCTATTTTCTGTCCATCCCTGTTCCCTTGAAGACAGGGGAAAATGTGTAACTCCCTCCCTCTCTCCACCCATCACATCAGGAGGCAGCCAGCAGTCTAATGATTTCTCTTCAAACCCAGGCCTATTTATCATCTTCCCTTCCAAATCATCCCTTTCACCCACTACTGTCTAATTTTACACAAAAGCATTCCTATAATCATTTAACTTAAAAAAAAAAAAAAGGCTAAGGGTAGTGGCTCATGCCTATAATCCCAGCACGTTGGGAGGCAAGAGGATTGCCTGAGCCCACGGGTTCAAGACCAGCCTGGGCAACTTGGTGAGACCTCATCTCTACAATAAATAAAAAAATTAGCTGGGCATGGTGGCACACGCTTGTAGTTTCAGCTACTCAGAAGGCCAAAATGGAAGGACTGCTTGAGCCCAGCAGGTTGAGGTTGCGGTAGCCGTGAGCATGCCACTACACTCCAGCCTGGGTGACAGAGTGAGACTCCAACTCAAAAAAAAAAAAAGATGGCATCCACCTATTACATTAAGTATCCTTACACCAGAATTCTAAGGCCAGAATTCCACAGAAATCATTTTTTCAGAAAGTTTTACAAATCATCTACTTTACTGAAGATTAATTCTTCCTGATCCTCTATTCAAGGCCCAGGCAGGTTGAAGTCTGTCTTTGCTTAATCTGTGTCCTCCATCCATAACACAGTTCAAAACCTGAGCTCAGTATCAGTTGACTACAGTGATGGAGCTGGAAAAATGTGTAGGATAAATAATAAAACATTTCAAATACTGTTGCAAGGAGTTTAATCCTAAAGACATTAAGAGGGAGAACACACTGAAGTACCTAAAAAGGAAAGAGACGATCAGCTCACCTTGATAATTTTGAGGAGAGCATTATCCCAAACACTAATTTCTCCCCAAGTACTAAAACACCGTATGATCTCTCCTTCCTTTAAATCTCTTTTGTGCTTTAAATATCACTCTGAGGCCAGGTATGGTGGCTTATGCCTGTAATCTCAACACTCTGGGAGGCAAGGAGTTCAAGTCCAGCATGGGCAACATAGCAAGACCTCATCTCTACAAAAATAAAGTAGCTGGGAATCATGGTGCATGCCTGTAGTCCTGGCTACCTGGGAGGCTGAAGTGAGAGGATTGCTTGAGTCCAGGAGGTCGAGGTTGCAGTAAGCTGTGATACTGCCACTGAACTCCAACCTGGGTGATGGTGCAAGACATGTCTCAAACATTGCTCTGATCCACCTGCTCATAGGAAGTGGAAAAGCCTGTGCACAGGTTCAACTGTGAGAAAATATAATTCCCCAAGAAAGAGACAAAGGTTAAGTATGGCTATAGCTACTCTGTGCCTTCAACCTCTTCTTCTCTAATAGCATCCAAAAAATGTTCATATAATTAGTCACTATGTACCTACCATAGTCATTTGTGTGCATTTTATCTTTCCCTTAAACTGCCTTCAAGCCTGGAAGGAGGGCCTTAAGATTTTTTTCTTTCTCCTCTTAAGTACTCTCAGTGCTTAATTTAAAAGGCGCTCAACAAACACGTGCTGCCTTAAGTAAACATTAACCTTCCACAACCCAAATCTACACTTTTGCTCCAGCGGAGTCAAATGGTTGTCTGACTGCAGAGCTTATGGAGTCATCCTCTCTTGAGAAACAAGTGGAGTCACAGGTTCCCGAGGTATGTGGTGCGCGCTCAGGAGGAAGGGAAGGTCAAGCAGGGCTTATATATTCCTGTGGAAAGTAGTTTGTGTGTGTGGGTAGGTGGGGTGTCCAAAAGAGAAGAAACCAGGAATTTCTCAATTCTCCCCATCTCTCCCTCGGCACCATATGACGTTCCTTGTCTTTTACCCAGTCCTACTTTAGGTCATGTGCGATACCCGGATTTCTTTGCCCCCACTCCAAACCTACTCCAGCCCGGCAAACTCTTCCCGGGCCATCGCACACATGCGCAGTAGCCCCCGCACAGGCCCGGTCAATCTCGCGACCCATGACCCTCTCCTAAGACACGTGCATTCTCCTCCCTTTTATTTTCTTTCCTTTCTCGTTTTCTTCCTGCCTACCAGCCTCACCTGCGGAGCTCGTGGTCTCTCCGTCACCGATCCACTCGGGCTCTGGCGGCTGCTGCTTGGGTCCCTTCGGCATCGCGGTGGCAGTTACGGCTACTCTGGCAGCGCCCGGCGCTATTTCCGCTTCCGGCGGCGGGGATCCCTGAATGGGGCGGACTCCACACGCCGGGGCCTCTGACCCCGCCCCAGACGGTGCACGTGCGAGATGCGCCGTCCTCTCCGGGGTGTGACCGTGGCCCTGTGGGGGCGGGACCTGAGACGCAGGGGAGGGGCCGGCGTCCAGCTGCTTCTGTCGCGTCTTCATAGCATTTAGCATAGCGTTTATCACGGTCTAGGAAGCCTGACCCGGTGACCCCGCGACACCTCGAGACTTGAGGTATGAACACCATAATTTCCAAGTAGTACGAAGGAATTGAGACACACTTTTTTTTTTTGAGTTGGAGTCTCACTCTGTCGCCCAGACTGGAGTGCAGTGGCCGCTCCCGGCCACCGCAGCCTCGACCTGCTGGGCTCTGGCGATCCTTCTGCCTCAGCCTTCCAAGTAGCCGGAATTACAGGCACGCGCTACCACACCCGGCTGATTTTTTGATTTATTGTAGAGATGAGGTCTCGCTGCCCAGGCGGGTCTCGAACCCGCGGGCTCAGGCAATCCACTCACCTCAGCCTCCCAAAGGTGCGGGATTACAGGCTGAGCCACCGAGCCCGGCAAGACACACTCTTTTAAAAAAGCAGATACTACTTTCTACAGTCCCTTATATCTGGTCATGTGCAGAAAAGACCATCACAGTCCATCAACTAAGAGGTCTGCCTGGTTCAGTGTTGAGATGTGTCCCAAAATCCTGAAGTGTACAACTGAAAACAAAAGAACTCTAATCCAACATGCAGAAATCACAGTGCGGTGGATTTCACGTGCGTGTGTGTTAACAGCTTTACTGAGGTATAATTGTCATACAATAATCTGCACACACAATGACAACATACACTGCAAAGTGTACACTTTCATAAGTTTTGACATGCATAAAACCAGTAAATCATCACCACAATCAAGATTTGGGTTCACTTCTAACTCTACCACCTAATAGGTGTGGGAGCTTGAGCAAGGTACTCCTGTAGCCCTGTCAGCTCTCAAACCGCTACAATCATGCTTTTGTCCCCACCATTGCCCGAATTCACTTCTGCCAAGGTCAGCAGACCAGAGCCAGTCTCTGACCCCATCCTATTCATTCTCTCAGCAACATTTGATACACTTTCTCCTTTGTTTTCTTCAGAGACACGGCTTTCTACAGGTTTTCTTTGTATCCCATGGGCTGCTCCCTTTCCCTCCTTTGCTGGCTTTTCCTCCTGAGGTCTAAATGTTGACATGCCTCAGGGCTCAATCTTTGACACCCTTCTTTATCTAGACTTATCACCTGTGTCTCATGACTTTAAACACTGCCTATAACTAATGAAGATTCCTAAACTTCTGCCCTGAGCTCCAGGATCATGAATCCAACTCTTTGCTTGACATCTTCTCTGAGTTCTCTAATAAAGGTCTCTAAGTAACATGTACAAAGTGGAGCTCTTGCTTTTACACCGAAAGCCTGTGCTCTTCCAGACTTCCCACATCAGAAAATTGCACCTCCAAAAATTAATTGACTGAGGAAGAAGTGGATGAAATGTCATCTGGTTATTTGGGCCAAAACTGGAAAGTCATCCTTTTTCTCCATTCCCCCTTCCCTAATCAATCCATCAGCAAGCCATATCTGTCTCATTCATTCTTCTGTTCAATATATTTATTGTGTATGGTATATGCCAGGCATTATTCCAGGCTCTTGGGATACCACTTAATAAAATAAAGCCATCCGCTTATGTTTCTAGCACAGGAGATGATGCTATGGATAAAAGAAAATATAGCATATTTTCTTTTATCCATAGCATCACCCTGCTATGGTGATACCTATAGACTGGGTCATGTCACTCTGCTCAGAACCCTGAAATGACTCCCTTTTTTTTTTTTTGAAGTAAAAATAGAAGGCTAGTGTAAAAAATAGAAGGCTAGTGTAAAAAAAAATAGAAGGCCAGGCATGGTGGTTCAGCCTGTAATTCCAGCACTTTGGAAGGCTGAGGCAAGAGGATTGCCTGAACCTGGCGGTTTGAGACCAGCCTGGGCAACTTGGTGAGACCTCATCTGTTGGGAGCCAGCCTTGGAGGCCCGCCTAATTGATAAAGTCCAGGTGCGCTGAGGACCCCCAGCCGCAAAGTGAGTCTGGGCAGCTGAGGCCCTTCTGTCTTCTGTCTTTGCTGTAGGTACAGCTGAAGAAATTCTGTGCAGTCGTGGAAGAAGAAGATGGCATGTTTATGCTAAGTACTCACAGCTAACCTGGAAATGTCATGGTTCATTTTTCCATTTCCCACTATGCCGTTTGGCCTTTTCTAACATATGCAAGGGTTAAACTCTGAAGCACATCAAGAATGCTTTCTTTCACTTGGTTATAAGTATTAGATATTGCTTGAGTAAAAAATGATATAAGTATATTCACTCCTTATTTGATTTAGAATTATGTAGTTTAGTGTTTAGACATAAGGTTTTTTAGAAGCACAAGTTTATAGTAAGTTCATTATGAATTCATTATAAGTTCTAACACTTATCTAGGAGTTATGTAGGTGATTTATAACACTGTTTTCACTAACTTAGGATAAAGATTAATCGTTAAGGTTTTTACTTAATTCAATAGTTAAAACTCTAAGTTAACATTTATAGAGTGGGTTTTCACTGAACTCATACTATACTAATCAGACAATTTTATGATAAATTAGCTTAAGACAGAAAGCAACCTTGGGGGCCTGGGAAACATCACTAAAAGCTTCTTTTGAGTTCTCTTCAGAAATAAACACTGCAGGATAAGAGAAAAGTAATGAAGACACCTGGACAAGAGAGGCGATTACAAACTCTGAAAGTCATAGAAGCCCCAGATGGGAAAACTCCTGACACATGAAGAAATGTACACTTGGAAACTTTCTTGAGACATTTCAAGGACTGTAATTTGGGACTTTGGACTAAAGCTATCATTTTTGGCTTTATGAATAAGACTCATTGTCTGAATGTTTATAGGGTTCTTGTTTGTTGCTAAGACCACTAGATGGTGGTAACTTTTAGAGGATATGTAAGTGAAGGAATTTTCTTTGTCTTGCCCCTTTACAAATGGTATAAAAGCCTTCCCTTAGCTAACATTAAACGGCATCTGTTCAGAAAGCAGGTATCCAAGTATAATATTTTCGTCTTTCGCCTATCCGTCTCTCCTTCAGGAAACCTCACGACCCTTGTAGGGGCTGGACCCCCACACTCATCTCTATAATAAATCACACAAAAAAACCTAACCAGGTGTGGTGGCATGTGCCTGTAGTTCCAGCTACTTGGAAGGCTGAGGTGGAAGGATCACCTGAGCCCAGCAGGTCGAGGCTGCAGTGGCCGTGAGTGTGCTGCAGCACTCCAGTCTGGGTGGCAAGAGTGAGACTCCAACTAAAAAAAAAAAAAAAAAAAAAAGAAACTATCCATCAAGTTAAAAAGTATCAAGAGGGCAGATTTTAGTACTGAATAGACTGTTAATAAGGCTACAGTAAAGTGAAATTCAAACTAAGCATTGAAAGAAGGTGAATTTTAGCCACATGGATTTCCAGAAGAAGGGCCTTTGTAGCAGAAGGAACAGCTGGAGTAATGCCTTATGGCAGGAGTGTACTGACATATGTGAGCATCAAATAGCAAGGAGGCCTGCATGGCTACAGTAGCATGAGTGAGCAAGAGATTGTCGGAAAGGTGAACAGAGAAATAAAGAAAGGTCTGGATTAGGACGAGTCTTTTAGATAATCTTAAGGATTCTTTTTCTCTTGATTAAAATGGAAGTCAGCTGGATGTGATGGCTCATGCCTATGATCCCGGCACTTTGGGAGGCAAAGGTGAGAAGGCCCGGGCAACTTGGCAAGACCTCGCCTCTACAATAAATCAAAAAATTAACCAGGCCTGGTCACACGCACCTATAGTTCCAGCTATTTGGAAGGCTGAGGCGGAAGGATCACTTGAGATGAGCAGGTGGAGGCTGCGCTGGATGTGAACGTGCCACCACACTCCAGCCTGGGCAACAGAGTGAGACTCCAATTAAAAAAAAAAAAAAGGAAGTCATTTCAGGGTTCTGAGCAGAGTGACATGACCCAGTCTATATTTAAAAAGGATGACTCTGGGGCTGTGCTGAGAATAGCCTGGGGGTAGGGGATGGGTAGAATTGACAGAAGCAGAAGGCCTATTAGGAGTTGATGATATCTTGGACCAGGGTGATAGTAGCAGAGATCATAAGAGCTGGTTTCCAGATATATTTTTGGAAAAAAAAGCCAACAAGTTTTGTTAACGAATTGGAGGTCAGGTATGACAAAGAGAACTAAGGATGATTCCAAGGTTTCTGGCCTGAACAACTAGAAAGATGGAATTGCCATCAACTGAGACTTTAAAACATCTCAAATTTGACCACTTCTCTCCACATCCATACCAGACCAGGTCACCATCCTCCTCCCCTGGACCACTGCAGTGGCCTCCTAACTAGCCTATCTGCTGAAATTTTTATTCTCTAGTTTATCCTTCACACCAACAGTCAGTGGTAGTTTAAAAATGTAAATCCTGACCAGGCATGGTGGTTCACGCCTATAATGCCAGCACTTCGGGAGGCTGAGGTGAGAGGATTACCTGAACTCACGGGTTCGTGACCAGCCAGGACAACTTGGTGAGACCTCATCTCTACATTAAATCAAAAAATTAGCTAGGCATGGTGGCCTATGCCTGTAGTTCCAGCTACTTGGAAGGCTGAGGTGGACGAATTGCCTGAGCCCAGCAGGTGGAGGCTGCAGGGGTTGTGAGTGTGCCACTGCACTCCAGCCTGGGAGACAGAGTGAGACTCCAACTAAAAAAAAAAAACCCCAAAAACCAAAAACAATATAAATCATCTGTTCATAATACTTAGAATAAAATCCAAATGCTTTACCACAGTTTATAGAGCTCTGTACAATGTGACCCCATTGAATTTTTTTTTTTTTGAGTCAGAGTCTTACTCTTTTGTCCAGGGTGGAGTGCAGTGGCACGCTCATAGCTATTGCAGTCCCAACTTGCTGGGTTCAGGCGATACTTCCAAGCAGCTGGAACCACTGTGTGCCACCACACCTGGGTAATTTAAAAAAAAAATTTATTGTAGAGATGAGGTCTTGCCGAGTTGCCCAGGCTGATCTCAAAACCCTAGGTTCAGACAATCTTCTCACCTCTGCCTTCCAAAGTGCTGGGAATAATAAGAACACATAAAAAAAGACAAAAAGGTAATAAAAAAAAGAGGAATATAAAAAAAAAGAACAAGAAACAAAAGAAATTAAAAACAAAACAAAACAAAAAAAAGTGCTGGGATTACAGGGGTGAGCCACCTCATTTGGCCCCTTGTCGAATCTTGATCATATCTCCTACATTTTAGCTACACTAGCCTTCTATTTTTACTTCAAACTCATTCCTGCCTTTGAGCCTTTGTCCTTGCTGTTCCATATGCCTGGAATGCACTTCCTTCATATGTTCATATGGTTTGCTTTCTCATTTAATTTTGGTTTCTGTCCATGTGTTATCTCCTCAAAGAAGCCCTATTTATTTATCAACCTGTTCTCTTCCACCTGTCACTCTCTAACCTCTTCCTTCACTTTGTTTTCGTACAGAGCACTTATTACTTAAACTTATATATTTTATTGTCTTTTATCCTCAAAACAATGTAACCTCCACATGGGCGGGGATTTTTTCCCCTTTCATTGATATATCTCCAGTTCCTAAAACAGTGCCTGCTCTAGAGTGAGCACTAAAGTGGCCATTGAAAGAATGAAGTTTAAATAAGACAAGGCATATAAAGAGCTTAGCATGGTACCTAGCACTAAGTAAGTAGCCAGGTGATGCCACACTCTGAGATCTCTCCCTGCCTGACATCCCTCCTCAGTCTCCTTCTCATGTCCTTCCCTCAGCCATCTAATGTTGGAGTTCCTCAAGGCTAAGTCCTGAGCCCTCTCTTCTTCCCATTTGACATTCTCCTCCAGGTGATTTCAGCTACAGATTGCTCAGAGAAGTCTATTCTAGCCACCATGTCTTCAGTAGCTCCCCAACCATTGTTCTCTATTCAGCATTCCATTTATTTCCTTCATATTATTCACCAGAACCTGTAATTATCCGTTTGTTTACTTTTGAGGAAAACAGCTCCTGACAACTGGGAACTGGCCTGACACTAATAGGTATGCCTTAGTGTTGCCAGGAGCTGGCCTGATGCTCACAGGTAGACCATGGTGCTCTCTTGAACATAACCTCACAAAAACCCAATGTCAGACAAGGTCATTCTGTGTCTGTGATTGAGACAAACTTCATAATCTCATCTAAGCACAGACAAAAACAAGGTCACTATGCAAACCACAAAAATACCAAACAGTTCCCTCTCAGCTAAAATGAGTGTTGCGGGCTGGGCACTGTGGCTCATGTCTACAGTCCCAACAGTTTGGGAGGCTGAGAGGGAGGATCGCTTAAGGTTAGGACTTTGAAACCAGTCTGGGCAACATAGTAAGATGCCATTTCTATAATAATAAGTGTCAGCTTTTTAAAATGCTACAGCTTTGGCCATTTTTCATTCTTCTCTCCTTCTAAATTAGGATGTGCAGTTACAGAATTGCTCCTGCTTCCTGACAGCACCCAGGCCAGAATGATTTCCTGCTTCTTTGAAATCCCCTAACACAAACCCTATTAACATCATTCCTAATCCTCTTTTTTTTTTTTTCCAGTTGTAGTCTCACTCCTTCGCCCAGGCTGGAGTGCAGTGGCATGCAGGCTCACGGCCACCCCAGCATTGACCTGCTGGGCTCCAGCGATCCTTCCCCTTCAGCCTTCCAAGTAGCTGAAACTACAGACACGTGCTACCATGTCTGGCTATTTTTGATTTTACTGTAGAGAAGAGGTCTCACCAAGTTACCCAGGCTGGTCTCGAATCCACTAATCCTCTTTTAAAAAGATAACCTGTGCAGTCAATAACCCAACTTAAATGTTTGACTGTGGGTGTGTTCCTAGTGGTCTTTGGCTGGAGGACATCGATACTTTATTTTTATATTGCATCTCCCAGTTTCAGCACAGGTAAAGAGTGTTCATTCTACCCTAAAACTTTTACCAGCTGAAAGCTCCTGCTGTTCTGCTTAGTACATATCTGCACGAACAGAACACTTTTCCAAAAAGCTAGGTATTAGCCACAGCATTAAGTTATAGCCAGTGACATATATGTTGAAGAGCTTATGTTAACTTTGTGGAAATTTCCTCCAAGATAACGGGTGGCTAGGGATGTGGATAAGTTTTACTTTGGACTGTGAATAGAAGTTTGTGATGTGGATCTGAAAGCTGAGGGTTAGGGTTCTGAATATGTGTGTGAGGACCTTGTGGTGTCATGATTGGTACACATGCCTTGGATGTCTACTTGGCCTGTGAAATAAACTTTCATCTTGTTTTAAGACTTTTGGGTTTCTGTTACAACTGAACCTAAACCTGATAAACTGGGACACAGCAGGTGCTTACTTAACACTTAGAGTGAATCAATATATCCATGCTCATGGCTTTAATCACCACCTACATACAGATAACTCAAATTTATGTCTCTAGTTCTAGTCTGAATACTACTTTATATCTGCTTGGATGTCTTCAAAGGCAGCTCAGACTCAACCATCCCAGATGCAAATTAGTGGCATTCTGCCTGTTTTCTTCCAATACTTTTCTTTTTTAATTTTTTTTTTGAGTTGGAGTCTCAACTGTCACCCAGACTGGAGTGCAGGGGCTGCTCCCGGCTACCACAGCCTTGACCTGCTGGGCTCTGGCAATCCTTCAGCCTCAGCCTTCCGAGTAGCTGGAACTACAGGCGCGCGCTACCACACCTGGCTCATTTTGATTTATTGTAGAGATGAGGTCTCGCCAAGTTGCCCAGGCGGGTCTTGAACCCGCGGGCTCAGGCAATCCACTCACCTCAGCCTCCCAAAGGTGCGGGATTACAGGCTGAGCCACCGAGCCTGGCTTACAATACTTTTCAAGTGGTACTTACTTATGTAAGCCAGAACTACCCAGAGAAACTTAAAATACTTTCATTTTGACCTATCCTTTTCTTTTCTTTTTGAGTTGGAGTCTCACTCTGTAGACCAGACTGGAGTGCAGTGGTCACTCCCGGCCACCGCAGCCTCGACCTGCTGGGCTCTGGTGATCCTTCTGCCTCAGCCTTCCAAGTAGCTGGAATTACAGGCATGCGCTACCATGCCCGGCTGATTTTTTTATTTATTGTAGAGATGAGGTCTCGCCAAGTTGCCCAGGCGGGTCTTGAACCCGCGGGCTCAGGCAATCCACTCACCTCAGCCTCCCAAAGGTGCGGGATTACAGGCTGAGCCACCGAGCCTGGCTTACAATACTTTTCAAGTGGTACTTACTTATGTAAGCCAGAACTACCCAGAGAAACTTAAAATACTTTCATTTTGACCTATCCTTTTCTTTTCTTTTTGAGTTGGAGTCTCACTCTGTAGACCAGACTGGAGTGCAGTGGTCACTCCCGGCCACCGCAGCCTCGACCTGCTGGGCTCTGGTGATCCTTCTGCCTCAGCCTTCCAAGTAGCTGGAATTACAGGCATGCGCTACCATGCCCGGCTGATTTTTTTATTTATTGTAGAGATGAGGTCTCGCCAAGTTGCCCAGGCGGGTCTTGAACCCGCGGGCTCAGGCAATCCACTCACCTCAGCCTCCCAAAGGTGCGGGATTACAGGCTGAGCCACCGAGCCTGGCTTACAATACTTTTCAAGTGGTACTTACTTATGTAAGCCAGAACTACCCAGAGAAACTTAAAATACTTTCATTTTGACCTATCCTTTTCTTTTCTTTTTGAGTTGGAGTCTCACTCTGTAGACCAGACTGGAGTGCAGTGGTCACTCCCGGCCACCGCAGCCTCGACCTGCTGGGCTCTGGTGATCCTTCTGCCTCAGCCTTCCAAGTAGCTGGAATTACAGGCATGCGCTACCATGCCCGGCTGATTTTTTTATTTATTGTAGAGATGAGGTCTCGCCAAGTTGCCCAGGCGGGTCTTGAACCCGCGGGCTCAGGCAATCCACTCACCTCAGCCTCCCAAAGGTGCGGGATTACAGGCTGAGCCACCGAGCCTGGCTTACAATACTTTTCAAGTGGTACTTACTTATGTAAGCCAGAACTACCCAGAGAAACTTAAAATACTTTCATTTTGACCTATCCTTTTCTTTTCTTTTTGAGTTGGAGTCTCACTCTGTAGACCAGACTGGAGTGCAGTGGTCACTCCCGGCCACCGCAGCCTCGACCTGCTGGGCTCTGGTGATCCTTCTGCCTCAGCCTTCCAAGTAGCTGGAATTACAGGCATGCGCTACCATGCCCGGCTGATTTTTTTATTTATTGTAGAGATGAGGTCTCGCCAAGTTGCCCAGGCGGGTCTCGAACCCGTGGGCTCAGGCGATCCACTCACCTCAGCCTCCCAAGGCACGAGATTACAGGCTGAGCCACCGAGCCCGGCTGACCTATCATTTTCAAACATCCACTTTTCTCCAACTCCACTACCCAAGTCTGTGCCATCACCATGGCTCATCTGTACCACTGAAGTAAACTTCTAACCTCCAGGTCTAGCCTGGCCCTCTCCACACAAGTTGATCTTTTCGAAAACCAATCCAATAGATGGTACTCATCTGCCTAAAACTCTTCAAAGGCTTCTCTCTCTTTTTTTTTTTTTTAGTTGGAGTCTCACTCTGTAACCCAGCCTGGAATGCAATGGCATACTCACGGCCATCCCAGTGTTAACCTGCTGGGCTCCGGCGATCCTTCTGCCTCAGCCTTCCAAGTAGCTGGAACTACAGGCGCGCACTACCACATCTGGCTAATTTTGATTTATTTGTAGAGATGAGGTCTCGCCAAGTTGCCCAGGCGGGTCTTGAACCCACGGGCTCAGGTAATCCACTCATCACAGCCTCCCAAGGCGCGGGATTACAGGCTGAGTCACCAAGCCCGGCTTGCAAAGGCTTCTATTTTATGAGCCAAATCCAATCTGGGTGTGGTAGCTCATGTCTGTACTCCCAGCATTTTGGGAGGCAGAGACAGGAGGATTGCATGAACCCAGGGGTTCAAGACCAACCTGGACAACTTGGTGAGACCTTATCTCCACAATAAATCAAAAAATAAGTTGGGCATGTTGGTGCATGCCTGTGGTTACAGCTACTTGGAAGGCTGAGCAGAAGGATCTCCTGAGCCCAGCAGGTTCAGGTTGTGGTGGCCGGGAGTATGTCACTGCACTCCAACCTGGGTGACAGAGTGAGACTGAGTCAAAAAAAAAGCAAAAACCAAATCTCTTTGCTCCTCTTCCTTCTGCCCCCTCTCCACTCTAAATCTCTTAGCTCACCTCTTCCTGGGTCTTTTAGCAAAGACATCTGCCTCGACTACTCTCTTCCACTCTACCTCCTGATTATCTTTCAGAGTTTGCCTCAGTTACATCTCCTTCCCTCTTTATTACACACTTCCCTTTCACCATGACAGTCTTCTTCCCAGCACTTTTGACAGGTTTAACTTTACACGTTATTTGTCATTATTTGATGAATCTGTCTTCCATTGCAGATTTGAAATTCATTGGTTTCAGTTCCCAGTTATCTCTAGTGCCTAGTATATTCCTTGGCCCAGAGTAACTCCACAAGACTGTTGAAAGACTGCTTCATCACTATTCCATAAACACCAATTGTACAAAGTAAAATGTAAAAACCACTCCACGGACAACTGGCCTTTCCTTTTTCCTTGAACATAAAGTGGCTTGGTCTGGTTGAAGCCTATAGGGTAATAGGTCCCCATTGGTTCTTTTAGCCTGGAAGAAGGTTAAGCTTTGCCATTCCCCATCACCAATGTATATGAACTAAAAGAAGAATGAGCTGGCTCTACCAGGTAAGAATAGCCTTGTCTACACCTCCAGAGATGACTACAACACAGTGATTAAAGAAAATGCTGGTTTCCACTGCGTTTATTACTAATATAAAAAAATGTTAAAAAAAAAAAACACAACAATTCATTCTCAGTTCTCCAACAATTCTCACCCATCCCTCTTGCCCACACAACTCCTGACCCATTTCCTCAGGGCCAGTTCAAAACTGAACCTGTTCACTGCCGTTTTCACAGAAAACAACCAGTGCCAGGGTGTAGGGGAAGAGGGTTGGAAGAGGGCAACAGTACTGTCCAGGTTCCACCCAAAAAATAGGCCAGGTGGAGATTCACAGAATTCAAATGAAAGGGCTGGTTGCCTAACAATGACACAGTCTAACTAAAATGGGCTGGAGAGGAGCTAGGAAGGGTAAAGCCATCAAAGGCTTCACAGGATGTTCAACTGGCCTGTGTCAGACCCAGAAAAACTAACACCAGGAGAAGAATGAGGAGGACCAGGGAGGCAGTCTTATGGAAAGTTTCACAATTCTCCCATGTTGGGAGACGGAATAGTCTAGAGGGCACCAAGAGGCTCACTCATTTTGGCAGAAAAACTTATTCTAGTGTTGGGAAGTCACAAAAATGCCATGGACACTGAGAAAGGCTACAAGGGGATGCACAGTTCCATAAAGCACAGTGATCACAGACCATAGCGGAGGGGATCATGCTACTGACAGAAACTATGAAATTCGAAAACAAAGTGGCCTTCAGGGAGTAACTGTACCAGTCACCCAAGCTTGACCCCAGGTCAGATAACCTGGTGAGTTTCACAAGCAGCTGACAACATTGGGGAAGGGGTGTCACATAAAAAGACTTAAAACAAGCAGCTAGAAGGGAATGGTAGGAAACTGCTCCAGGGCTCTCAGGAATTGAGGGCAGTACTGGGGACTGGTGGACAGATGCACAAGAAACAGCACCAAAGAGGTTTCCTGTTCAGCAGTCATTTGACGAGGGGCAAGAAGATCCAGGAGGCAACTGAAAGGGGCAAAGTTGGGTCCTGAAGGCAAGTCTCTGGAGGCTGGACCAGATGAATGTGCACACACTGTGCACCAGTGATGAAAAACAACTCTGGACCCCAAAATGGGGTAAGTGGCAGATGGGGTAGATGTGTCACTGACTGAGGGTTTTGGATGGAAGAGCCTCACGGTAGCCATCAAAGGGCCTCAGAGAAATACATGGCCACTAGGTCAACAGAGGGATCCTTCCAGCCTGGATGGGAAGGCACAGTCTCACAGAGGAGGTCCATTGACGCCTGGATGGTAGAAGGCACAGAGGTCCTCATATCGACAGTGACCCTTTTTGGCAAAGTGTCGGCAGACAGGGCGGCCGGATTTGTCTGTAAACAAATGAAAATTGGGCAGTTTAAAATTTAAGGAAGAAAACAAAGCTAATGAAAAACAGAGTGTAAGAGGCTAGAATTCCTATCCCCTATCATTTCCAGTGTTTTGGAATGGTACTTTCTCCTGGGAGATAAATCATTCAGGTTTACCTCTGCTTCAAAAGGAAAAAAGACAGCCCAAAGAAGAGTCATGAGCATAACAAGATGGGCCTCACCTTCTATAACCTGGGGGTCATCCTTGGGTGGGCAGGTATTCTTGATAAGAGACCAGCTTTTGAGTCTTCGAGGATTTCTCTGCTCTTTGTGAAAGCTTCCCCTGGAGGGACCCCCATGACCTGGCCCCGGAAAAGGAGGTTCAGCACTGACTCCCCACCAACCACGACCATATGGGCCAGACCTGGGGCCAAAGCCTCCCCGAATTGAGGCTCTACCCCGGGGAGGAGGTGGGAGACTCAGCAGTGGTGGAATCATTGGTCCCCTTGGTCCAGGAGTACCTCTGTAAAGAACTAGAGAAAAAAAGACACAGAAAGGTGACCAATGGACAGAGCTTAATCCTGATACAGAAGCCTGTCTTTTTTCCCTAACTGGAGTACAGTATACATAGATACATCACTTTTAAGTATACAATTCAATTATCACAAAGTGGACATACCTGAGGTTCCAACACTCAGGTGAAGAGAGAGTCTTATTAGCACTTCAAAGACCTCTCTTGTATCCCTTCCCCTACTACCTCACCCTCTTCTCCAAAGGTAACCACTATCCTGACTTCTAACACCATAGATTAGTTTTTAAACTTTGCATGAATGAAATCATAGTCTGCATTTTTTTTTTTTGAGTTGGAGTCTCACTCTGTCACCCAGACTGAAGTGCAGTGGCTGCTATAGCCTCGACCTGCTGGGCTCTGGCGACCCCTCCGCCTCACCCTTCCAAGTAGCTGAACTACAGGTGTGTGCTACCACACCTGGCTAATTTTTGATTTATTGTAGAGATGAGGTCTCGCCAAGTTGCCCAGGCTGGTCTCGAACCCGCGGGCTCAGGCAATCCACTCACCTCAGCCTCCCAAAGCGCGGGATTACAGGCTGAGCCACCGAGCCCGGCTAGTCTGCATTCTTTTGTGCCTGGCTCCTGTTGTTCAACATCTTGTTTGTGAGATTCATTCAGGTTGGTTGTAACAGTAGTTTGCTCATTTTCACTGCAGCATAGTATCCCATTGCATGCACACACAACTTATTTATCCATTCTGCTGATGACAGATATATGGTGGCATTCAGTTTTTCCTATCAGGAAAAATGCTATGAACATTTTAATACATGTCTCCGTTACACATATGTATGCATTTTTGTTGAGTGTATACGTAGTAGGAGTATTGCTGAGTAGTACATAGAACTATGTGTATGCTCAAGTTTCATAGATACTGTCAAACTTTTTTTCCCAAAGTGGTTGTATCAATCAATACTCCCACCAGCAGTTGTTTCATAACCTTGATGACACTTAGTATTGTTAGTATTTTTTATTTTGCCATTTTGGTTAAGTGTGAAAAGTGGTGGATGTTTGGTTTTTACTGTAGCAAAAAAACATGTAACATAAAATTTACCATCTTTTTTTAAAAACGTAACTATTTTTATTTTTTATTTTTTGAGTTGGAGTTTCACTCTGTCACCCAGACTGGAGTGCAGTGGCCGCTCCCGGCCACCGCAACCTCGACCTGCTGGGCTCCAGCGATCCTTCTGCCTCAGCCTTCCAAGTAGCTGGAACTA
>NW_007064621.1:36800-46243 GCF_000164805.1 Carlito syrichta
GGCTAATTTTTTTGACTTATTGTAGAGATGAGGTCTCGCCAAGTTGCCCAGGTGGGTCTCAAACCCACGGGCTCAGGCAATCCACTCACCTCAGCCTCCCAAAGCATGGGATTACAGGCTGAGCCACCGAGCCCGGCTAACTTAACTATTTTTAAGTGTACAGTTCAGTAGTATTAAGTACTGTTGTGAAGCAGATCTCCAAAACTTTTTGTCTTACAAAACTGAAACTCTGAACCCATTTAAAAAACTCCCTTTCCTTCGTCCTCCTCTCAGCCCCTGCTAACCAACATTCTACTTTGACTTTTGACATCTCATTTAGGTGGAATCATACAGTATTTGTCTTTTATTTCACTTAGCATAATGTCCTCAAAGTTTATCCATGTTGTACCATGTAACAGCATTTTTTTCCTTTATACAGGCCAAATAACACTTTATTGTTTGTATAACATATTTCGTTCATCCATTCTTCTGTCACTGGACATTTGTGTGGCTTCCACCTCTTAGTTGTTGTGAATAGTGCTGCTGTTTATATAGATGTGCAAATATCTCTTCTTTCCATTTTTCTGGATATATGAGTATACCCAGAATTGAGACTGTCGTATGGTAGTTCAATTTAATTTTTGAGGAACCTCCATATTGTCTTCCATAGTGGTTTCACCATTTTACAATCCCAGCAATGCACAAGAGTTCCAGTTTCAAAGTGATATTTCATCTTGCATTTATTTGGCGATTAATGACACTGCATACTTGTTCACATTTTTTTTGTTTTTTCATTTAGATCTCCATTTTTATAAGGTGTCTGTTTCTGGTCTTCTGCTAATTTTTAATTGGCTTGTGTGGAAGAGTTTGTCATGTATTCTAGATATGAGCTCTTTATTGGTTAAATTTGTTTCAAATACCTTCTACTCTATGTTCCTGTTAGTTTATTAATGGGGTAATCTGATTAATAGAACTTTATGTTTTCTAATGTAGTTCAATATATCAATCTTCCCTTCATGGTCAGTATGTATGTGCACTTCTTATCTAAGAACTCTTAGCTACTGTAAGACCGTGAAAATACATTTCTTTCTAGATGAATTATTCTTTTACCTTTTACACTTAGATCTATAGCCCACTTAGAATTGATGTTTGTGGATGAGTAGGACATAAAATTCCATTGTTTTCCACATGAATATCCAACTGATCCAACATCATTCACTGCAAAGATCAACTTCTCAGTTCCATCTTCATCATAAATGAAGAGTCCATAGATATGTGGGCCTGTTATCAGACCCTTTATACTGTCTTGTTGACTTATGTCTACCATTGTGCTCAAACCATAGTCATAACTATTATAGCTTTACAGTAAGTCCTTTTTCTTTTTTGAAACAGGGTCTCACTATGTTGCCCATGCTGGCCTCCAACTCCTGGACTCAAGGGATTCTCCTGCTTCAGTCTCCTGAAAAGCTGAGACTACAGGTATGTACCAACACACCCAGCTTACAATAAGCCTTAATATTTAGTGTATGCCTTCCCACTTCAAGATTGTTTTGACAGTCTCTTACCCTGATACTTTACATTTCCATATAATAATGAGGAATGTTTATCTCCATGAAAAAAATTACAGGGGTTCTGACTGGGAATGCATGGAATCTACAGATCAATTTGGGAAGAAGTGACATTTTTACAACACTGAGTTTTTCAATCTGTGAACATACAACTTCTCTCCATTCATTCAGATACAGAATCCTTGGTTTTTAAAGTCCTTTTGGGTTTTATTCTCTCCCTTGCTCTCTTCTTCAGGACCTAATACAAGGATCAGGGCCCCTTCTTCCTCACCTGACTTGGGGTCACCAGGCTTTCCATTGGCCATTGGGGGAGGGCCCAGAAGACTGGGTGGTCCTAAGAGCAGACATAAAAATATGGTCATCAGAATGGATTAAAGGACTGATGATCTTGTTCTTAGGCGTTCTTCTATTATTCATTTCTTAATTCAGCCACTAAAGTCAGACATACAAGTATTCTCAGCACTGTTACAAGTTCTCACCCCACCTGCCATTTTTCTGCAAAGCTGTTTCAGGGTTTGCAAAAAGTAGAGACTTTTTGAGAGGGAGTTAAAGGGGATAATGAGGAAGGATATTGACATTTTCTTTTCCTAACAGTACTGCTATCTAAAACATCCCAAGTGTTTCCAGAGGGAAAACAATCCCTCACCTCAACTCCTGGCCAATCAGATAGTTCTCCCCCCCCCCGAGGGACTACCTTAGAGAAAGCTGCACTTCCACCTTCCCTGCGTAACTGTGGTCACAAATTGTCATCTGTCATAGCAATCTGCAATATCTCTACTGCCCCTCTCCCCCCTACCGTTCGCGGCTGCGCCCACAAGCTCTTTATTCTCTCTTCCCCCACCTTTATAGAAAGGTCTGGGGTCCAGATTGAGGTTGATGGCTCAAGTAAGAGAACTCTTCGTTCAAGGCTTCATTCGGGACAGTCTCCCCTCCATCCCATCCCAGCGCGTGCGCCCTTCCTCCTTCCGTTAGAGCCCCTTCCTCCGCATCTGATCTGCTACCCTCGCCCGGTATGGCTGACAGGCATGTACACATCCCTCCCTGACCCCTCACCGATGGGATTCTCATCCTCCTCATCTCCAGTCTCTCCCCGCTCGGGTAGCGGGGGCTGCTGCGGCGGCAGCGGCTGGTGCTGATTCTGCTTCTTTCGTTTCGGCATCGTGGCTGCGGCAATGGCTGCAGCGGGATTTGGAGGGCAGTGAGGAAGGGGCACACTGGGATTCTGTTTCCGCTTCCGGGGGGGCGGTGGGCAGCCAGGCTGAGGCTCCCGCCATTCCACTTCCGGAAGGCTGTGGGAATCTCCTCCGCGGCGGCCGCATTCTCAAGTCAACTGCCTCACTCCGTCTGCCAGGCATGGCGGCAACCTCAAACCTTCCTTTTGCCGCGTTTCCATAAAAGCTTTAAAAATATATTCCTCTCTTCTCTCCTCGCTGGAAAACACCACAGCCAACTCTTCACAGTGTGCCGGAGTCAACTGGCTCTTGGACCAGAAGGCCTGAGAAGAGAGGACTGTCGCACCTTAAGATCGCCACATCCGGTCCCCGGTTACTATGGTAACAGCTGCAGGCACAACTTCGTGCCCTCTGACCTCCCTCCAAAAGTCCTTGTCCCACCTGGGTTTCCCTTTTCGCTCGCTCTTGCATTTATGATCTGTAGATCTCCTTGTCGTCGTTCCCACAAGGATTTTGGGTTCCAGCGGGTCGGCGCCCAGAACTCACCAGACCGCCACTCGCCCCTCAAGACCTCTCTGACCGTGCCCCCAGTGTAATCCAGCAATTTGGCTTCATTCCCGGGACGCACAGTTTCGACTTCCCCCTAAGGCCAAGCCTCTGAGTAGGTAGTGTAGCCTCAACGGGTCCAAGCCCCCTAGTCTCTAGGTAGTAGGACCCGCCCTCCGCTCCACCGCCCCCTCCAGGTGAGTGGTAGCGTCTCCCGGGAGCGCAAGGTGGTGATGACACGCGTCCCCCCTCCTCCGAACGCGAGTTGGTAGCGTCCGTGACGGAGTTTGTCCGATCCTCCCACGCGCGCCTCTTTCCTCGCAGCCGGGGCGCCCTCTCGGTGCCTCTGGCTCTCATGTGCCAGTAGCCCACCCCGCATCACCCCCTCGCCTCGCTCCCAGAGGGAAGTGACTGTGTTTCCCCTGAGCGTCTTCCATCGCGACCGCCGCGGCCATTCGGTCGGGCCCGCCCGCTGACGTCACCTGTAGCCCCGCCTCCTCTAGGGTCCCGGGCCCTTGCGGCGGGGGCTGCCCCGGGGCGAGTCAGTTGAGGCGGTGGGAGCCCGGCAGAGAGAGGGCCAGGTGACTGGTCCGGGCCATGCCGAGGAAGAAGCCCTTTAGCGTGAAGCAGAAGAAGAAGCAGTTGCAGGACAAGCGGGAGCGGAAGAGAGGTCAGTGCGGGAGCGGGAGGAGGGGGCGGGGCTCGGGCTCCCGCACATCTGGAAGGAGGGGTGTGCCCGTCGCACCTCTAGGGGGCGTGGGAGGGGGTGGTAGGCGGGTGCTGACCCTCGCGGGCTCTCGCGGGGGGATTCCCCTGCCTTATTCCCTCTACGTCTGGAAGGGGTGGGGAAGGATGGAGAGTTGGGGGAGGGGAAATCTCTCCAGCTCCAACGAAGTGCCATCCCCCTCAGCTCCTTGGAGGAGTGACTCCCCCACGCACATCCGGGAGGGTCCTGGGAAGGGTAGCTGGGAGGACGGCGCCTCGAAAGAACTTGGATGAGGTTAAAGGGAGCCGAACCGATCGGGGAGAGGGTCCTGAGAGCCTGGCCAGCACTGGCGTCACCGGCCCCTCCCCGCAGGACTTCAAGATGGGCTACGCTCCAGTTCCAACAGCCGCAGCGGGAGCCGGGAGCGGCGGGAGGAGCAGACCGACACCTCCGATGGGGAATCTGTGACCCATCATATCCGCAGGCTCAACCAGCAGCCTTCTCAGGGGCTGGGTCCACGAGGCTATGACCCAAATCGGTGAGGGTGGGAGGGGGCGCTGGTCCTGGCTTCCCTGCCTACCCGGAAGCCAGAGCTTTGGGGAGATAGTGGGTTGCTGCAGGTGGAGGCTTCAAAGTGAAGCGGTGGGGCTGGGATGCCACAGTTCTCTGCGGGCCACTGACATCCCCAGAGCAGTCCACAAACTTTCCTTCTAGAGGGGCCGAAGAGAGTTTGGCTTTTATAAGGGAGAGACTGAATATTGCATGAAAGAGGGACTGGGGGAGACACTGACTAAGAGAGGAGACTCGAACAACTCTGAGAGAAAGCTTTGAGAAGTTGTCTGTCCAAGAGGGGAGAAGAAGGGAATTTGTGGCCATAGGATTGTGCTAGATGTTGTGGTCCCTGTTCCTTTAGATACCGGTTACATTTTGAACGGGACAGCAGGGAGGAGGTAGAGCGGAGAAAGAGAGCAGCCCGGGAGCAAGTGCTACATCCAGTCAGTGCTGAGGTGCTGGAGCTGGACATCCGAGAGGTCTATCAGCCTGGATCAGGTGAGTGAGAGCAAGACAGGCATTGGACTGGGGAAAGGAGTTTGGATGTGTAAAAGCTCACTGTGAGGAAGGAGGGGTCTAGGATGTACACTTGAATCCTGAAGATATTCTCGCATCTACTTGGCCTTTTTCCTGATTTCCCAGTTCTGGACTTTCCCCGGCGTCCTCCTTGGAGCTATGAGATGTCCAAGGAACAGCTAATGAGCCAGGAGGAACGAAGCTTCCAGGAGTATCTTGGGAAGATTCATGGGGCTTACTCCTCTGAGAAACTCAGCTACTTTGAGCACAATCTGGAGGTAACAGTGGAGTGGGGACAGGAGAGGTTGTAGTGACCCATGGTAAATAGGTCTGGGGTCAGGCTGGAGAGAGACCCTGGGCTCAGGTTCTCTTGCACTGATCTATCTTTTCAGACATGGAGGCAGCTGTGGCGAGTGTTAGAGATGTCTGACGTTGTTCTCCTTATCACTGATATCCGACATCCAGTGAGTACTGAAGATGAGGGCAGACAAGGGGGAGGAGAGAGGAAGGTTCTTGTAGGGTAAAGGTCAGAGGCAAGAGTTCAGAGACAGAGAGGTGTACTCCTTCCTGTCCTTCCAACCTCTACCCTGTGCTGATGTCTGCAACGAAGAACTCAATTTTTAATCATCTCTTGTTATAACCTGTCACCCTTCCCTTGGCCAGCTGATGTTCCTCTTCTTTACCGTCTTTAATGAAAAATTTCATGTCCTGTTTTTCAGCACACCAGAGCTAGATCAATACAGAATCCCAGTATGGATCTCCAGGGATTCTATGCAGGCAGCTGGGGCTTCCCCCTGCCCATCCCAAAGATGCCCTTTCTTCCTTATTTTTTTTAGCTCCGCCACATCAGTCGCTACAGAACCCACCTGGAATGCTAGGGTAGTGATTAAGGCTGTAGACCCTGCTGCTGGACTGCCCTGTGTGAATCCTGGCTCTGCCACTTCACTGTTGTCCTCCAGTGGGAGAAAGGGAGGTCTGTGGGGATATTTAGGTTGGAGGTCCTTAACAATATGTACACACACATACTCACAAATATGTATGTGTGCATGTGCACATCTGTATATACAGGCATGTTCACATACACGCTTATAGTCTCACATGCTGCACACATAAACTTGCACACATGTGCACGTACTTGTATGCATGCACATATGCATGTGTACATACTTAGTTGTGTGCACATGAAAACAGATAGTGATTTCTACTCTATTTCCCATCCCTGTTCCTGCTCCCATCCTTTACCTCAGTGCACTATCACTGTATCCTTGTCTTGTTTTTGATTCATTTCCATCTCTAATCGTGACCTGTAGTAAGCCTCCTGAGACTCACACACAAGTATTACTAGCCCCTGCTTTGTCTTCCTTGTTCAGTTTGGCTGGTTTACCATTTTCAGCCCAGAATCTGCTACTGCTAGGGTCTTATCTCTGATCTGTGCCTGCTGACCAGGAAGCTGGTGGCAGGAAACGCAGGGTTGATTTCTCACTGCTTCATCCCTATCCCAGGTTGTGAACTTCCCACCAGCACTTTATGAGTATGTGACTGGAGAACTTGGGCTGGCCCTGGTGCTGGTTCTGAACAAGGTGGACCTGGCCCCGCCGGCTCTTGTGGTTGCCTGGAAGCATTATTTCCACCAACACTATCCCCAGCTCCACATTGTCCTTTTCACCTCTTTCCCTCGGGACCCCCGCACCCCACAGGACCCTAGTAGTGGTGAGTGGATGATGAGGAGGATGACATGGGAGAGGTGAAGTGGCAGGGGTAAAAGGGAAAAACAGAGGCTTGTTGACAAGGGAGTACCTGATCTTGGGCCTAAGGGTGGTGGGAGAGATGGAATGCATAAGTACATGTGCAAACCCTTTTGTACTCTCTGATCTCAGTCTTGAAGAAGAGTCGGAGGCGGGGGAGAGGCTGGACTCGGGCCCTGGGGCCAGAGCAGTTGCTGAGAGCCTGTGAAGCCATCACTGTGGGGAAAGGTATGTGACCCTTTAGAGAAGGGCTATGGGAAGCTATGGGGGAGACCCAAGACCTGGAGTCATTTTGCTCACCTTTCCTGAAGTCATCCCCTCTATTGTGAATGTGAATGAATGACTAGGGGGAGGGAATGGAATAAGGAGTAGAGTGACTTGGGGAGGCAAAAGAGGCAACAGCTAGGCAGTAATTTTCAGAAACTCAGACAGAGAAATGCACATCATTTCAAGGTGAGATCAGATGAAGGCTGGAAGATTCTCTGGCCCACTCGTGTTCGGGTTGGCACTGTACAACTCCAGGTGGTGGGAATTACATCAGCTGTGCAGTGCACTATCATATATAGCAGCTCTAGGGAAAATGTCCTTTATCTTCTTCTCTGAGCAGTGGACTTGAGCAGTTGGCGGGAGAAAATTGCCCGTGATGTGGCTGGGGCCACCTGGGGTAATGGCTCTGGGGAGGAAGAGGAAGAGGAGGATGGACCAGCGGTCCTGGTGGAGCAGCAGACTGATTCAGCGATGGAGCCAACGGGCCCAACCCGGGAGCATTACAAGGATGGGGTGGTGACCATCGGCTGTGTGGGTAAGGAAATGGTGGCCCATGCATAGTGGTCTCCTAGAAGGTACAGTGTTTCTTTCAATATGTGAAAAGGGAGGGAGATCAGCTTTCATTATGCCCCAGAGTCTCTGAGGGGTGACCTGTGTTGGTGGTTGTGGGCAATACAGAGGCGGCATATGCTTTAGTGAAGCATCATTATAGCCAGAGTTAAATCCCACTTCTCTGCTGTGTGGTCTTGAGCAAGTGATTTAGCTTCCCTGAGTCTTAATTACTTTGATTTTAAAAGCAAGGACATTAGGCTGGGCACGGTGGCTCATTCCTGTAAATTCAGCACTTTGGGAGGCTGAGGTGAAATGATTGCCTGAGCACACAGGTTCAAGACCAGCCTGGGCAACTTGGCAAGAACTCATCTCTACAATAAATAAAAAAATTAGCCGGGCATGGTGGCACATGCCTGTAGTTCCAACTACTTGGAAGGCTGAGATAGAAGGATAGCCTGAGCCCAGCAGGTTGAGGTTGTGATAACAGGAAGTGTGCCACTGCACTCCAGTCTGGGTGACAGAGTGAGACTCCAACTCAATAAATAAATAAATAAATAAATAAATATATTTTTTAAAAAAGGCTGGGTGCAGTGACTCAAGCCTGTAATCCCAGCACTTTGGGAGGCTGAGGCGAGAGGATTGCCTGAGCCCAGGGGTTCGAAACCAACCTGGGCAACTTGGTGAGACCTCGTCTCTACAATAAATCACAAAAACTATCCGGGTGTGGTGGCGTGAATCTATAGTTCCAGCTACTTGGAAGGCTGAAGTGGAAGGAATGCCTAAAGCCCAGCAGGTCGAGGCTGCAGTGACTGTGACCATGCCACTGCACTCCAGTCTGGGCAACAAGAGTGAGACTCCAACTCAAAAAATAAAAAATAAATAAAGATATTGATATCTGACTGAAAGAATGGAAGTGAGGAATGAAAGGGGAACAGAGAGTCTAATGATGCCTGACAAATAGTGATAACAGTAATCATTGCTAAAATTCAGCCTGGCACGGTGGCACACACTTGTAGTCCCAGCTACTTGGGAGGCTGAGGCTAGAGGATCACTTGAGTCCAGGTGTTCTGGGCTGTAGTGTTCTATGCCAATTGGTTGCCCGCACTAAATTTGGCATCAACATGATGACCTTTAGGGGACCACCAGGTTGCCTAAGGTGGGATGCGCTGACCCAGGTCAGAAATGGAGCAGGTCAAAACTCCTGTGCTGACCAGTGACTAGCCACTGCACTCCATCCAGCCTGGACAACATAGTGATACCCTGTCTTTTATAAAAGATAAAAGTAAAAAATAATGTTTAGCATTTATGTTGCTGTGTTTAATATGTTCTAAGTGATTGATATATATATATTAACTGGTATATACATTCACTGTTTAAGTCATAGTAATTCATTTGTAGTATAGTGATCATTAAATCACAGTAGGAGCTCAGCAAGTATTAGTTTTCTTCTAGGTCTTAACCTTTAGGTCTGTTGTCAGAGAGAATCTCCCCTTAATAAAGGGTTTGTCTCAGTTCTTATGAAGAGGCGAAAAGGAATGCATGATTAGGGTCCTGGGCCCTGTTTCATTTTGGGTGGAGAAGGTAAGAAGAGACTTTGGCAAAGTTGTATCTGAGATGATACTAGAACCCAAAAGGACCCAGCCCAGAAGAAAATGAGGATTTTAGAGTGCATAGCTGGGCTCCTTGGATTTATCCCTGATTTATCTTTCTTTCTTTTTTTTTTTTGAGTTGGCATCTCACTCGGTCGCCTAGACTGGAGTGCAGTGGCCACTCCCGGCCACACCGCAGCCTCGCCTGCTGGGCTCCAACGATCCTTCCGCCTCAGCCTTCCAAGTAGCCG